>NC_141049.1:28511430-28523930 GCF_041138505.1 Cibotium barometz
CCAAACTTTTGAACAACATTGTGGATAAACTTTGTTTGACGAAGAAGCAAAATACCATTGTGACGATACCTTTGAACTTGAATACCAAGACATGAATGGATGTCGCCAACCCATTTAGTTTTTTTATTTCAGTGTTCTCTATCTATAGAAAATTCCTCTATTGGAGGAAGATAAAACCTTTTTTACTTGTTGCATGAAAGATAGATTATTAGACACAAGTATAGTGTCATCAATATAAAGGTCCAATATCACAAAATGGTTATCCACACTGTGCTTGATATAAAGATTTGGATCAGAGAAGCAAGAAACAAACCCCTGAGATGTGAGAAATTGATCAATCTTGATGTACCATGATCGTGAAGCTTGTTTCAGTCCATACAAAGCACGGTGGAGTTGGCATACAAGATGTTCCTTTCTGGGTATTGTAAATCCTTCAGGTTGCTCCATATATATTTCCTCCTTTAAGTCTGCATTTAAGAAAAGCCGTCTTAACATCCATTTGATGTATTTCCAAATCAAACTGAGTTGCAAAAGCTAGTAGTACTCGAATGCTTGTACTATGAACTACAGGTGAAAAAGTGTCATGATAGTCAATCCCTGCAATTTGTGAGTATCCCTTTGCAGCTAAACAAGCTTTGAATTTATCAAAGGATCCATCTACCTTTTTTTTTAGTCTTGTAAACCCACTTACATTTGATAGGAGTACGATGAAAAGGTAGATTGGTAAGAACCCATGTACCTTTCGAGATCAAAGACTCATATTCAGCTTCCATGGCTTCCTTCCATTGTTCCTTTTATGGAGAGGACATGGCTTTTGCATAAGTTAAGGGATCTTCACAAATAGCCAATACGTGATTAAAGGTTTCAAGATCATCATCATATACATGATTTGCACCATGCTCAAGTTCAATAGGAAGATCAACTGTAGTAGTCTCCTTTGAAACCGTAGGATGAACATCAATAGACTTGTCTCCAATATCCATCAAAAGAGTGTTGTCATCATGCAAATCATTGTCCAAAAGTAGAAAAGGAAAAGAAGTGAGTAATGTTTTTGTATCATCAGCATCATTTATGGACCACGAACCTCCCATCAATTTCTCATTGAATATAGCATCTCGACTAACAATTACCTTTTTGAGAACTTGGATCATAAAACTTGTAACCCTTTGAGTTGTCAAAATAACCAATAAAAATAACCTTCAAACCTGAAGGTTCTAGCTTGTGTCGTGGCTCTTTTGGGACATGAATATAAGCATTACACCCAAAGACTTTTAAATGTGCAACAGAAGGAGTTCGGCCTATTCAAACTGTGATTGGAATCTTACCAGAAGGTGGAGTAGTTGGAAGATGATTTTGAAAAAGAACAGTTGTCAAAAAGAGCAAGATAATCTAGAATGAATAAGCATGCATCTGATTGCATTCAAAATTGTATGATTCTCTCGCTCTCTCCAACTCCATTCTGTTGGGGAGAATATGGAATGGTATACACATGGTGGATGCCGTGGTTGATGCAATGATCATGAAATAAGTTGAAAATATATTCACCACCATTATCACTTCCAAGAATTTTGACTCTTCGACCAGTGTGACTCTCCACAAATATTTGGTACCTCTTAAATGTGTTATGTCGTAGCAAAAAGACATTTGTATATCGTGAATAGGGAGTAATGAAGTAATGGTAGTAAGACTTGGATGGAGGAAAGGGTCCACAAATATCAGTATGAATGAGATCCAAAAAGATTATTTGAATGAATATTTGTAGACATTGGAAATGGCTTATGACGATGTTTGCCTAGAGCACAATATTCACATATCCCCATATGCGGGTGAGATTTGAGGTGTCCATACCTCTCACAAGATCATGACGATGAATATCAAGAAGTTTTGAGAAATTTGAGTGAGCAAACTGATGGTGCCATAGCTTACAATCCAGATCTCCTAGAGCTGTAAAAACATTTGCAACATCCTCATTCAATGAAAGTTCAAAGAGATTACCATGTCAAGGAGCAACCGCAATAGTGGTGCCATCCTTTTTGATGCGACACTTTGTATTATCAAATCCAACAAATAGACCAAGATCCACAAGCCGCGCAATAGAAAGTAAGTTTCTTTGTAAATCGGGAACATATAAAACTCCTTGCAGTATTTTGGTTGAGGAAGAAGTTCCCAAATACAAGTCGCCATACCCATTACTTGGTAGGTTGTAGCAAGATAAACCACTTTCTTTGATAGGAATTGGATGATAATTGTGTAACCATTGCAATTGATATGTCATGTTGCCAATAGCACCAGAATCAACAATAGAGAGAACCATCACGAACATGTAGTACCTTTTCTGGAGAGACATTATAATGAACCAAATTAGCCTCTTGATGAACATTGTCTTCATCATCATGAGGATTCTGTTGAGTAGCATAAGCTTGATTTCGAGCTTCATCATAATGCCTCTTGAAGTATCGACTCGATGAATGCCTTGTGCTCCCACAATATTGTTGCAGAAGAGGAAGAACTCCTTGAAAAATGAGGTTGCTTATTTGTAATACCATGTTCTACATCGTACTCTCGTGCCCAACATTCAGATACCAAGTGACGAGTTTTGTCACAATAAGAACAACGCTTTTGAGGAAATCTTAAACGAGAAGAATTACCTCCTCTTTGGAAGCCACGAGATGTAAATTGGGAGGAGGAAGAAGGGCATTGCTGAAATGGACGCACGTCTCCGGATAGCAATGGTTGTCTTTGATTCTGTGTATTCTTGGGCAATCATGACCGTTTCATGAGCTCCGATCATGACATTGAGAATATTCAATCAAAGAAATACATGTATGCTCAAAGTCAATTCCATCCTTGTTAGATAATATAGTGACAATATTATCATACAAAGGATCTCTCAACGTATCAAGAAGGTGTGTAACCAATTGAGTTCGAGGAATAGGATCCCCTATAGCAAAAAGTTGATTCATAATACCTTTGAATGATTCAATATGACTAGACATGGATGTACCTGCCTTGAATTGAAGCTTGCCCAGAAGATTACGGAGATACAGAATCTCTGTAAAAATAGTTTTCTTCTCAAACATAGTGATAAGATAGTCCCATATAGCATATGATGTGGATAACAGATAAACATCTAGCATGAGTGAATCGTTAAGGACAGAAAGTATATACCAACGAGCAGCCTTATCATGACGAATCCAGTGTGCATGATCAATTTTCCACTATTCAAAAATAGGACCTTTGGTAATAATAATATCATTCTGAAGTGGATCAACAGGTTGAGGAGGGCATGCAAAAATACCAAGAAAAATATCTACCAATTCGTCTCCTTCCAAAATTAATAGCGTCTTGTATTTAACCAGGAATCCTTGGCCTTGGAAAAGAGGAACAGAACACTGCCCAGAAGGAAATCCGTTAACAAGTATCGTGTTTGCCATGTCAGGTTGTGAGAACACGTACAAGATAATATCGCAAAACTTGCAGACCATGTATGAGATATGAGAAACGTAGCCAAAAATAGGCATGCACCAAACGACGAGCATAAAGTGATCGTGTAAAGAATAGAACGTGAACCAAAATTAGAACTCTAAAAGTGGAGACCCGTGTCTCATGCATTCCATTCCTAAATATCATGGTGCCACCATATGATTCAGAACCTTTTCCAAGTTTGTATACTGCTCGTAAGCAAACTTAGAGGTCCATAAAAGACAAAAATAATAATAAGAAAAAGCAGCGCGTTAAGAAAAAGCACCGCGTTATGATGCAACTTGCACGGTAAGTTTTGTATCTAATTGTAGCTTGTACAACAAGCATCCATCTGAAGCTTTCAGGGAAAGCTTTAACGATCAAATCCTGCTTACGACTCAAAGACTACATGTTGCTCTCACAAAGAACCTGTTTTACTATTTAAGATGCAATTTGCCTGAATAGTTTGCCTGAATTGTCCTAACTTTTGACTCAGAACTCCGATTGACAAATCATTTTGATAGGATTTACCAGCACTGTATTGTTTTGGTTTTTTTAAGGACACGATTAAAAAACAATTCTAATTACAACAAGTGGAGCTATAAAATCATGTAGGCAACATATAATCAAAGAACCAATCAACCCTACACAAAATTGTTACCAAAGATCAATCTTGTAAGACATGAAATCATAATCATAAATTGAACAAGAAGATGTAGATGCTTCCCTTATGATCAGAATCGCTCTGATACCATGTTGAGTGAGGGAGAGAGACGAGACAAGAGACACCACATACGCTCCACAAGAATGAATCATATTAGTCACAAGTTAAATATATATAGGCAAGACCTAGAGTGAGTTAGGGCTAGCTACATATAGCTCCAACACTTTATCGCGCCGAATTACACACACATACATATACACTTATATCACATCCCACACACACACACAGAACCATATAAAGCGCAGACACACACATACAATACACCCACAAAGAGAGAGAGAGAGAGAGATGGAGTTGCTTTATTGCACACCAAATTACACAAATATAAGAAGGGGTTTTCTCATTTTCTAATTCATGCTAGTGTCTTACTTATGAGAACAGACACACACATACAATACACCCACAAAGAGAGAGAGAGAGAGAGAGATGGAGTTGCTTTATCGCACACCAAATTACACAAATATAAGAAGGGTTTTTCTCCTTTTCTAATTCATGCTAGTGTCTTACTTATGAGAATAGAGAAAGCTTAAGCAGGGAGTCACTAAGTTTAGTGTTGCGGGTAGGAGTGACATGCGGATGAAGTCTGCAAAAAAGCTGTTGATGAGCACAAAGAAAAGATCTATTGACTTCACTACTGACGACCCTGCAGAGGTTATGGCAAGGATAGATGAGCCACAACTTGTGAGAGGACCGACAGAAGATCAAGGGTTTCCAACTGTGGAGCTAGGAGAATCAAGTTAAACCCTTTACTTTGTAAAGGATCATAGTGATGAGGAACCCCATGCAAAAGACCAGAATATGGAGGCACATGAACAGGAGAAAACACATTGTGCTCTTAGTCTGGTGTCCCTTTCAAGCGACCTTCTTGCCAGAGTCTCTCTGTTAAGAGGGATTTTGATTTCTCAATGGAGGCTAAGGAAGAGATGTCGAAGAGGAAGATGAAGAAGAAGAAGGAGCAACGTCTTAGCACTAACATGAAGGAAAAGAAGGAGGAAATTTTTGAGAGCAATGATCTTGCTCTAATTGATGACAAACTTTTCGATTTTGTCTGTAACACAGGAGCTCCTGATGACTTTCACATTATTGCTGAGATGTTTAATAAGCCTTTGCAAGTAGAGTCAATTTTGGATCAGTATCATGTAGAGTACCTGCCAAAACAGAGGGACGGTTTTGAAAAATTAGTATTCAAAGGAAGGCTACTGCTAAAACAGGCTTATGTGCACTTGCTAGATTGTGCACTAAGCAAGAAGGCAAACAGTTTTCTATACAAGAAGTATCAGGAACTCCCATCTTCCTACAAGCCTTCTTGGTGTACCTTGCACTTAAGCTGTTTTTGCAGGCTAGTATATGAGCCATTTGGATTGCTTTGCTACTTGTAGTGCCTCTATAAAGAGCTTCCTAAAAGGGGTGAAGAACTATTGTATGAAGGTACTATTAATGAAAAAATTCCCCAAGAAGATAAGTTACCTTCTGAGAAGGCAGAACTTGAGGAAGAGATTGAGTTAGTACAGGAGGAAGAGGAGGTGAGGTCGATGGATATTGTTGCTCTTAAGACGTCAACAATGCAGAGACCTCTGGATGTAGATCTCTTCAAAGTGGACCAGTGTGGTCTAGTATTGCAAGTGCTGCCAAAGTTCGTTGTCGATAACAAATGTTATGTACTGTTGTCTGACATTCAAAATATTTTCAGTTTTAGGGAAGATTTTGCTTTATGTGCTATTGCCAATTTTCAGGAAGAGGATAGTGGTTTTGTCTCCCGAAGATGATAGCGACGACGATGACTTAGCATTGGAGGAAAATTACAATAGTAAAGAGTGTCTCAGTATATGGTTGGGCAAAGCACAGAAGTTCAAAGATGATGGATTTGTGCTAGACAATAAAACCTCCATGGAGCTGCAGGCCAAATATGGCTTTGATAAGTTGAATGACTCCACAAAGGAGTGGATGAACAACTAAAAGTTCTATTAAAACCTTTGGCAAGACCAACTGTTCGTGTGACAGATGAGACTCAGGCTCTCTCTCTCTCTCTCTCTCTCTCTCTTTGTGTATGTGTGTGTTGTGTATCTCTGTATGTGTTAATGTGATATGTAGACTTATGTTTCCTTAATTATTTTGTTTTGCAGAGTACATTTGAATTCAAAGATGAATTCTTACAGAGCGGCATAAAAGGGAGTACTATGGCTGAGACGTAGCTTTCTCTCACTACCTAAGCAAATTGTCTAAGACAAAGATTATAGTCTACCACAATGCCATGATCCAGGAAGAGAAAGTTACAAATTTTGTATTTACGACATTGTCCATGTTCCTAGGTGCAATGATTATTCCTAAAAGTTATGAGAAGATTATTTTGATAGAGAAGTCTGCTGCCTTAGAAAGTTTTGAATGCTACCCTAGTTATGCCAGCAAAACAGAAGGGGTTACTTTCATACATATGTTGTAATAGCATTGTCTCTAGGCAAAGAGAACCTAGAGGAACTAGAAGAGTATGGCAAACACTATTTACTAAGGTATAAATGAAAGCCAGATTCACTGGAATTGCCAAAGTCATTAGAATGGAAATATACATTGTAAAAGACTTATGTGTTACATCTATCTGTCCAACGATGATTAATAAAAATCTTTTGTTCTCTCCATTTGTTTTGTGCTTCTATGACATCTAAGTTTTTAAATGCTTCGAAATGCTTCAATCTCTTCCTATCCATATGTGTGAGTGTTTGCAACACAGCATTAGCTTGGATGACCTCAAGGTTTCTTTTTTATGTAGTTGTTGTAGTATCCTTCTATAGAACCATTGGAACACTTCTTGTAGGCGGTTTGCCTTACTTTTTCCACCACCATGTTGTGTGTGCCTGAAATATGCATTTCGAGCCATATAGTATGATTTCTCGAGTCCTTGTGTGTTCAAAATGCTAGGATCTCCGTACTTGTTGATAAAGTAAGGCATGTGGTCATAGAGAATATGCTACATAAGAAAACATACAATGTAAGTTAGTATCGAGGGCTAAGAAACAACAATAGTCTAGAAACATACCATGTAGTGTGTACTGTTGGTGTCAGTCCAAGCAGCTCTAAATGTTTAAGTTGTCTTGAAAGCTCTTTTTGTATTGCTGGGAGCAGTTGACTTTCTCACAAATTTGGAACAAAGTATCAATTAAATGCCAAACATCTGCTTTGACATTCCTTGAAGCACCTTCATGGTCTTTCACTGCATTAAGAAGCTTTTTCCACTATTGGTATTTGATTCGACTTGTGTAGGTTGTTGTATATTGCTTTCCTAACTTTGTAGGTTTGTGTTGCTGATTATTCATTGGCTTGGAAAAAAATCTTCTTGCCTTAACACCTCCAATGGAGGGCTTCATTGGAACTTCCTTTTCATTTGATGACTTTTAGTGTCCTTTAGAATCTGGTCATTACCTCTATGTAGTCCAATTTTTGATAGCTCCTTCTCCAATGCACGGATGGCTTCTTTCCTCTCTGCTACATTCTTGATCTTCCAAGCAAAGCCAATGTGGAGATATACCATTTTCTTTATGATACAACACAAAGCATGAAGCATGCATATATGCACATTGGAAAGAGGAATCTCAAACACTGGTTTAAATCTCTCATCCAAAATTTGTCTGTTCGTTGGTCATCTCCAATACTTAGAGTCGATCACCCTTACGAAGCCATGCAATAAAGGCATGGAGTCTTTGCATTGGCCCCTTTGCTACAATTAAATAAGCACTTAAGAGTCTCTAAGTCACTCGCCATTGGACTTGAAATTCCCCCCTTTTCTCTACATGGAGCATCCTGGTTGCATTCATCTATTCTTTAATGAGATTGGGGATATGTGTCTGATGAAATACCTAAAACAAGGATTCATGGTCCTCTTTCTTGACCTCAAATTAACCTAGCCACCAGATGTTCATCTTGGACTACACACTAAAATACTTTGGATCATCCCTACTGCAATTACAAAGAGCCCTATTCATAAGTGTTATTGTGACCCTTTCCATCCTTTTCTCCTTGATAATCTCGCACTCATCAAGCTTGATGACAAACTGAAGTACATCTCCTATATCCTCAAATGTAATATCATAGAACTCCACCATTCTCTTTTGCAAGAGCTCCAAGTCCATGAATATATTGTTGTGTTGATTGTAGAATATGCTGCCACCTTCTCCCTTAAACTCTCCTACAATGTGGTATGAGTGACCAACATGTAGTGAAGTTGTTCTGTGTTTAATTCTCCAAACTTTTGTAGGTATTGGAAGTAGCTTTGCTTTAATGCCTTTGGCCTCAAGGAGGAATGACACTGACTTTTGGATGGCACTATAACCCTTACGATTGACTCCACTTGAATCCATTGTGGATTGAATGTCCACTAGCTGAAACTGTATTGTTGGTTACAAATTCATCCACTATATCTCATTGAACCACCTTGAACTTCTCTTTTATCATTTCTCTTACCATTCTTGATGTCACGAATGGTTTTAGTTGCTTTGCTAGATTAAGATTGGGATTGATATTCTCTTTGTCAAGATGTATAACAACCCTACAAATACATCACTACTCATTACTAACGCATAGACAACATGTAAATCCCAAAGAAGCCTAGCAAATAAAATAATAATAATTGCTAACACAAAAGACATGTGAATGGGAATGCGTGCAATCTTATCTTATGGCTTGGATTCTCTTCTTCAGGACTCCAGAACCGAGCCTCAAGTTCTCGACGTTTTTGAGCTTTCTTTTTTGTATGCGTCGTCCAATGATTGTGTCTTTTTCTCTATATTTATGGAGATCACTTCTTAGTTTATTGATTTGACATTCTTGTTCTTCCAATCTAACTTTATGTGTCTTGCATTCACCAGACAAGCCAAGAAGCTCATTTTCTAAATGTTGTGAATAATGCCTTTCTCTTTCTTGCATGTAAGAAATTGACTTGCAATATCCTAGTAAGGCGGTGGCGCCATCACCTACAAAACGTAAGAGAGTTGTGGGATTTGAAAAGGGAGGATGTGAAGCAATACGGGGGTCAATAGGATCGATGGAGCCATCACACCAAAGATCTATGTGTTTCTTCCCTGACAACCTCATATGATCTTTAACATCTGATGAGAGCAATAGTTGTCCACTTCTGCATTTTTAAATGGGCGCATATGCATTATCTAGATCAATGTGCAGATGGTACTTTCTCTTAATGATTTCATGATTAGACTCTTCAATAGAATGAGTGTGTATGTGGTTATTCTCCATTGGAGTGTTCTAAGAATGAGTAAGTATACTATATGATGCAGAGTGAAAAAATATGACTGGCTATGGTGAGAGAAGGCTTGTATTTGTCTTTTGAAATTGGAGATGAAAGTTCTAACTCCCTCCAAACTGTCTTTTCCCTGCAATAATATCCTCCTAAAATAACTTTATTCTTGCAGTTTTGAATGTATCATTTCAAAGAAGGTTTCAACGAACTTTAAGATGGCCGCCTGGGAGAAAATTTACCTCTCTGGCTCAGAGACTACACTTTTATGACTTTTACATTCTCTTTATTTTAATATTTCAAGATTTTTGCTAGAGATAGAAAATAAGAATCGAACATTTTTTTACAAGGCCCTACGAATGACCTCCAAAATGTCCTAATGACACCCATGCCATGGCTAATCTTCAGCATGAATAATCTCAATCCCTAATTAGTGTAGTAGTTAGGAAAGCATATAGAAGTAGCCTCAAAAGCATCTTCATCAACATTAGATCATCATTTATAGCATCATGGAAAGGTATATATGGCATGACATGAATAGCTTATTTGGCTACAAATCATTATACAACAATAGCAGCGGTCTCTAGAGGCCAAAAGGTGGGCAGCCATTGTGAGTAGGACCAACAATTAAGAATAGCATTCATTAAGCAATTATTAAGGGTTTTTGTTGATATAGAGGTCGAGAACCTTTTGTAGCTGGCTGACTGCTTCTCGAGAACATATATAAGAAAATCAGTCAATAATTCATTCATTCGTTTAGTTTTTACCATCCATCACATGCATTCTTCTCTTGGATGCCATGTAGACATATCTGAACAAGAAGTTATAGAACCTGGAGTGAAAACTAGTCCAATGTGACCCCAGCCTAGGACGAGTCACCCAGGGTTCCACTTTATGCATCTGAGATCAAGTGTGTATTATCTTGCACATGAAGCAGTGCCAGTCCGTACTCTCTCTCTCTCTCTCTCTCTCTCTCTCTCCATTTTCCTGGACTAGGAAGGCGGTGTGGATGGGATGAGGAAAGTGCGCAGACCGGCATGGATGGACTGGGGTGAGCAATCGATGGTGAATGGGCATGGACTGGGGTGAGCAATCGATGGTGAATGGGAATGGACAAGCATGGTTGCGATCAATGGCTCCTGCGATTTTGCGGGAGCCATCTGTTTTAGTTTTTTTTTTTACAGCCCAAAGGGTTGCTTAAGCCACATCTACATAAGTACATTGTTTAATAAATGCTTTGTAGTTTCCAAGCAGCATCGCTACCTGCGTCATCTAAATGATGTCAAAAGAAGTGTCACATATGTGGCTGGCCATGAGATGATTCATGTGATTCAGTGTTTTTAGCTTGAATAAGTGTTGTTTATATGAGTCCATTCCTCATTTTTCATATACAACATTTTTGTAAAAACTCATCATTTTGGGCCCATCGCTTCGAGGGGGGGAAGGGTTTGGGATTGTGTTGTAGTGGGCTACTATCGCAGCTATAGTAGCATGTATAGCCACATGTATAGCCATACTATTACAAAATATTTCTCTCACATGGGGCACATCCTTTATTTTTACCGACCGTTTCTCCCAAAACATTTGCTCTTCCTCTTATTCCTTCATCTCTCATACCTCAAGAACCTCAAGCATGAAGCTCATGCTCTCCTTCATTTATGTGCTTTAATCTCCAAGAGCATAAGTTCTATGGTGAAGGTAAGGGTTTGTTCTCTCTTTTATTATGTCACATTTGTTTCAATCCCTATGTGCATACTTAGGTCTCGATTCATGTCTTGTTCTTCTCATTGTCTTCTCACTTTTTGGTTTGTTTTGTTGATTACTAACTTTATTATGTGTGCTTGTTTTGTAGGTTTAGGGCTTTTGATGCTTGCTCATTCGGTTGTGTACAACAAGATGGTAAACCCTCTTTTTCTCTTAATCTTTTATGCAAGCTCTATGTATACTTCTTTCCTCTCTCTTTTTTCTTAGTGTTAAATGCTTTTTTTTCTCTCTAATATTCCTATGGATGCTCTATGCATATATTCATATTAGAGCCTCCATATATTATGCATAGCTCTAATTTGCATGCGTAGAGACTCTATGCATGCGAATTAGAGCAGGCATAACTTTAGTATGCACATATAGAGCCTATGCATGTCTATGTATTCTCTAATATGCATGAAAGAGGCTCTATGCACTCAAAACTCTAATATGTATGTATTGAGCCTATGTATGTTCTATGCATGATTTTTATATGCTCTAATATGCATACATAGAGGCAAGTCTATACATGCAACTCTATTTTTCTCACCATGTCCTAGCTACGTTTCAAACCAAATACACATAAAAAAAGGAAAGAGTAGCTATATGTAGACATCAATCAATAATCTTCAAGATTATTACATTATCTTTACCGATTTCCTTAATGGAATTCACTTCAATGTTTCCCTAAAAATGAAGCGCTTTTCCTCGGAGCTACTGCATCTCCTACCTATAATGTAAAATCCATCTACTAATCCCAATGCCTCTTTGATTAAGAGGAGTTTGAGGTTCTCATCTAGCCTATAGGAGTCTAAGACTATGTAAATATAGTGTGGATTGGGAACATCCGGATCCCATCCATCAAATCCAAGAGCCTCCCATTTTGGGCTAGGTTGGTATCTAAAAAAACCCAATTGTATCTCTCTCTCTCTCTCTCTCTCTCTCTCTCTCTCTCTCTCTCCTCAAATAAGAGAAGAGATATTCTTTTCTTGGTGGGTGTTAGTGGGTGTGTGTGTGTGTGTGTGTGTGTGTGTGTGAGAGAGAGAGAGAGAGAGAGAGAGAGAGAGAGGCAACACTTGTTCATTATTTACATCATAATTCATCAAACATAGTATTTGTATTCTTTTCTTGGTAGGTGTTGGTTGGTGTGCATGTGACAGAGAGAGAGACAGAAAGAAAAATGACACACAAATATTTATTTTCAAATTCACTTATGCCTAGGGATACATTTAATAACTTCTTAAAACACTTGACGTGCTTCATCTCTATCACACCAGGGATTGTCTTTTATTTCATAACAATTAGTCAATCCTAGACTTTCTTGAATAT
>NC_141049.1:30026430-30066430 GCF_041138505.1 Cibotium barometz
GATTAATTAAAGTTTGCGAGCAATTTTGACATATACATATATATATATATATGTGTGTATATATATATATATATATGTGTGTGTATATATATATATACATATATATATATAAAGGTTCTTAAACCTTAGAGCCCTAACGAGTTTATTTACATGCGCAAATAAGGAATATATTTTGAAATCATGCGAAAGCGACGCCATCTTTCTTCTTTTCTTTACTCTTTGGCTTCTTCTAAATCTTCTAAATCTTACGTGGAAGAGTCGCTAGGTTGGCCACGTGAGCTTCCCAAGAGCTCCCAAACGCTCAACGAGTTGCACATAGCCACGACAACGACGAGCATATAAACCCTAGCCTAGAGAGATACTACCAACAAAAGCTATTAACAACATAGACTAGAGAGAGGGTGAGCCGATTACTATGATAGTCACACTACACTCTGTATGTCGAGAAGCCTAATAAAAGAATGAACCAACTACTATCACACTACAAACTATTGAGTGCATTATTATCCAATCAAGTTGGTAGTCGCTCTAAGATATTATATAAGAGAGGCGATTGATAGTGTGGGCTAGACAAGGCAATTAGTTTTTCATCTATCGCTATGAGATATTATAGAAGAGGGCCGATTAACAATGTGTGCTAGACGAGACAATTAGTTTTTCATCTATTGCTAAGAGATATTTTAAAGAGGGGTGATTAACAATGTGTGCTAGTAGACAAGACGATTACCAATTTTTTATTTTTATTTTTTATGTTGCCCCCTTATCAAACCTTGTGGCACCAATTTTTTATTTTTATTTTTTTATGTTGACCCCCTTTTTGCGACACATGGTAGCCAATTTTAAAATTGGTATATATAAAAATCAAGGTTCTTAAACCTTACTAAGAGCTTATTTACACGAGCAAGGAAACAATATATTTTAAAATCATGTGAAAGTGAACATCTTTCTTCTTCCTTTCTTTAATCTTTTGCTTCTATATCTTACGTGGAGGTTGCCACATGGAAGTTGCTAGGTTGGGCACATGAGCCTCCCAAGCTCTCCTAGATGTTCAATGAGTTGCAAAAAGCCATGTCAACAAGTGTATAAACCCTAGCCTAGAGAAACGCTACCAAAAACTATTAACATAGCCTCTAGAGAGAGGGTGAGCCGATTATTGAGTCACTCTCTATCAAGAAGCATAGACAAAGTGAGCTAGCTACAATCACACTACAATCGCTATGAGATTATAGAGGAGGGAAGACTAACAATGTTCTAGACGAGGCGATATCCAATTTTTTATTTTTTATTTTCTTGTTCCCCCCTTATCAAACCATGTGGCACGTGATAACCCTCCACCATAAATATGGATTGTACAATAACAAATGTACCTCTACCTAGAGGTCGTGTCCTCCATTGCACTAGAGTGGCTATGTGTACACATAGCAACCAACAACCAACAACGAGATGCACTATCATTTGCATGTTGAAAATTCAACCGTACTCGATCAATGTCCAAATAAGGGATTTGAAAATGGACAAGCTATCAATGTTCACAAAAAACATTTTCAAACAAAAAACATTTGCAAGTCTGGTAGATCTTACAAGTTTTTTTTCACCAAGGTTGCAAACTTTCTTGCTGAATTATAGCTATTATGTATATAATTTTGAAGATTTTAAAAATTAGTATTTGAATATTCCCAAGTAAAAATCATAAATTTTGTAATTTCATTGCAACTGTGGGTTTTAAATGAACACTACAACAAATGTGTACCTTTAAAAAGGACCCACCGAGAAAATAATTATTGTTCATAAACAAAACACTGCAATGACGACAAGAATCCCACCAAAGTCACAAATGATGGTAGTTGTTCTCACAAAATATTAAAGGAATCATGATGATAAAAATAATGTTCATAATAATTACAGATATACATCGATCCTTAATGTCTCTCTATTAATCTATCTACCTTCTCTTAGAGTTGCCACGTGGTAGCTCCCAAGCTCCATCACACTTCAAAGATATAGCTACTAGCAATGTTGGGGATAAGGGTGGAAGAGGCAAATGCAACAACGGCAATAATAGAGTTCTCTTAGAGTTGCCACATGGTAGCTCCCAAGCTCCATCGCACTTCAAAGATATAGCTACTAGCAATGTTGGGTAAGGGTGGAAGAGGCAGATGCAACAAGAGCAATAAAAGGACAAACAAATCACAATTATTTTTAGATATTCAAGTTCATCTCTAGATAGAGTTCTTAGCTCAGTTGTTAGCAATGTGGGTAAGGGTGACAGGACACAAGTTGAGGAGAGTGAGCAAAGGGTACACAATAATAAGGAGCCTTGAGACACGCAACACGCAACAAACATGGAGTAAAGGAGCCTTGCTTACGGGCCATTTCAACTTGGCATTGGAAGAGAGCCGAGCAAGCCGAGCAATCCTAGGTTGCCCAAAATGTATAGCACCGACACCATCTCAAGAAAAATGTGCACTCTTGGCAAAGGTGTTGAATGAGGTATATGTAACAAAAGATCTAAAAGATTCGATTATAGAAAAACTATGATGCCAATGGACGACGTATCAATCTCATTTCTCCAAAATGAGATGAAGATGCAACGTTAGGTCTTTAACGTCGCACAATGGAAGAAAATATGCGTCACATCTCAAATTTCATTTTACCATGTCCTGACTAGGTAATTAACATAACATATTATAATTGAAAGAAAACAAAAGCTTAGACAGATGTTAATAGTAGTACGGCATGAGCTGTAATTTACAAAATGTAATATGGAAGATATGTTATAATCATGTAATTTACAAAATGTAACGTAAGACATGTTATTATCATGTCTTATATGGAAGATATGTTATTATCATGATGCAAGACATGTTATTATCATGTAACATATAAGACATGCTATTATCATGCTGTAATTTTACCAAACGTTAAATATGTAATATTAAGATAACTCAAATCGCATGAAATTGGAACCATGGACGTTAAATATGTAAAATAAGACATGCTATTATCATGCTGTAATTTTACCAAACGTTAAATATGTAATATTAAGATAACTCAAATCGCATGAAATTGGAACCATGGACGTTAAATATGTAAAATTAAAATTATTATCATTCTGTGATCTTACCAGACGTTAGATATGTAAAATTAAAATAACCGAAATCGCATGAAATTGGAACCACGGCGTAAGACCAATTACTGAAACCGCATGAAATTGGAACCATGGCATGATATTGCGTAAGACCAATTTATTTATTGCTGAGTAATAACGCTTTCCCTGCATATGAAAGTTGCAGACTGATGGAACGTACTGTTAGAAATCGCATGAATTTGCATTTACCCGCACGAAAGATTCACATGCGATTGCATAATCGCATGAAATGGAGATGACGGAAATCGCATGAAATTAAATTGCGTGAGCCAATTAATTTATCATCGGGTATAAGATTTTTTTTGCATGTGAAAGCTACTGAAATCGCATGAGATTGCGTGCGAACAGTTACTTTATATAGAGTATCGGATACCAAGTATCGCAAGCCCAGAGGATACAAGGCTAAGCCTCTCATCAACCCACCCAACTTGTTGACTCAGCCCCATTGGAGCGCTCCACCAGCCTGACGCGCATCATCATGACTCAGCTCCCCCAGCCCGTCGAGCACATCATATATTCACCTTGCAAATGCAAGGTTAATAATACAGCAAGGTCGCCCCGCATTAACCTTGCAAGGTCTCCACCGCCACATCGAGTGTATTATAAGGCATCTATCTTGCACGTCTCACCCATCACTTGCCCTCGTACCCAGCCCAACTTAACAGCCTACTAGACTCAAGTATTCTCGGCCTAACTCCACGGCCTAAACAAGGATTTCCCTTCCATCCATGAACTGGTAGCCCAACGACATCTCAGCCCATCAACAACACAACTCACCAATCGATCGTTTCAGTCCCATTTCCACATTCCCACCAATCTCACCATCAAGACAAGGAGGGCTACCCCAA
This sequence comes from Cibotium barometz, assembly GCF_041138505.1. Lineage (NCBI taxonomy): Eukaryota > Viridiplantae > Streptophyta > Polypodiopsida > Cyatheales > Cibotiaceae > Cibotium > Cibotium barometz. Next base: position 30,030,427 of record NC_141049.1, read on the forward strand.
GAAACTCAACATCACAAGACCTCCCTTACACCTCATTCCCATAGATGAGATTACACAGAGCACGCCAACATTCCCAAGGTGCAGGCTAACATAACCACAAGGCTGCATGCCTCCCTTACACCTCATACCCATAGAAAGATTTCTCACAGCACACCAGCTTTCCCAAGGTGCAGGCTAACTAACATACCCGCAAAGCACCATGCAAACTGCAAGGTAACATACATACCCCCAAAGCACCATGCAGAGACTCATAGGTAAAGACTGACAACTAATAGAACGTAACGCTAGAAGACAGATCAGGCTTACGAAAGTCGCGAAGGGTCGTAGACTAACTCATAGATTAAGATTAAAGCTTAACCGTACATTAAATCCTAAACGTTTACGCGTTTACCCAAAAAAAACTGTTACAAAGAACTTTTATAAAAAGAAAGCATGCACACCGATTTTTTTGAAGTGCATTAATAGGATGTTTGTTGTTAGTGCTAAAATGCAAAAAAGCAAAAAAGCATGACCGAGGTCCGAAAGTTCATAAAATGCAAAAAGCATGACCGAAAGTTCATAAATAGGGCTTCTTTGACAAAAAGTGACGGGGACGCGTCACGTGATTTCGTACACCGTAGGGGTCAGATAGGACATGGTCTACCTCATCAAAGTAATACCATATTACTTATTTATATATATATTATATGTGCGCGCTAACACCCGAACGCCCGCCCAAGTCTCCCGCAGGACACCAGCCGCCTTAAGCGATCCTAATTCCAAAAAAGAAAAAAAAAAACAAATTATCAGTTCAACCAAAAAAACCAAAAACCGTCGGATCTACTTTAAAGAAACAAAATAAAATAAAACAACCCGCCCTTTAAAATAGTCCACCCCATATAAACAAAATTAAAACACAGATCAGATTACTACCCAAAATAAACAAAATCGAAAGTTCGGAAAAAACAAAAATCAAGATTTACCGTTACAAAAAACAATGGCTTGGATGGCTTGGTCCTAACTTGCTCATGTGCTAAGACAACATGAAAATTTAATGAAAGAGCTGGGAAAGCAATCGAGCCGTCCCAACAAATATATGCACGGTTTTAAATGCACGATTTTTTTTACTACTCTAACCTTCAATTTCAAGGCCATATGCTACAAGCCATTATTAAACATCTCGAAGAATTAACTCCGACAAAACTCAAGCATTTCGCCCTCTAAAAGCTGTCAGTAACCTCGAACAAAATCGTTCCACGCAATGTACAGAATCACGACGGTCAAAATTAAGCTAATTGCGAAATCACAAAAAGTAAGCTAAATGTGACCTTAACTTTCGTTTTTTGGTATTGCGAATGCTGCATGCGACATTAATTGCCAAGAATATAGTTCAGTTTTAGTTTAGTGTTCGGAATGATGCATGCGAAGTTAATTCTTACTTGGAGCAGTCCTGGGTGGTGGAGAAGGAGTAGGGGAAAGCCACCCCGCAGTTACGCGGGAGAGTAGAGACGGAGGAACCGATGGTCTTGACTTGGCCCGCGGATGCCTCTAAGCATTTGCAGATGGCCTGGCGGGCAGGCTGGGAACTAGCGAGGCTGTTCAGGGTGTGCACGCCGGTGCAGCAGGAAGAGCCGGAGGTGGGCATGGGAGTACCCTTGGTAAGGTAACTCAGACAAGGAGCAAGGGCCGAGGCCACCTGCCCACAAGATACTTGAGCGTCCGCGCCGCCTTCCCACCTGCCCACCAGCAGCAGGACAACCAGAAACAAGGCCTTGTAGTAGAAAGCGGCAAGCGAAGCCATCGCGCGCTCTGTTCTTATCAACCCTCAAGCAAGCTACACACACTTGATATGGGGACTCTTTTACTACTAGCTTCTTCAACGGACCGCTAATTTCCAATGCGTCCCTTATATAGAGCCCAAACCTCCCCCCTCCATAACGCCTGAGCCTGGAAGATGTCACCGACTCAGACCTTTTTTTCCTCCACCCATTTACTCTTCCCCGCGGTGCCTTACTGCCTCTACCTGCTACCACCTTGCCGTAGTATGTGACCTCTCAACAGCAGGTACGTAACACCGCCCACACTTCGAAGTGATTCAAAGCCTGGTGACCGCCCAGTGCGACGTGATTTGGTGCTGCCGAGTGTCCGGACTCGCCTTGCACTCCCACCTACCCCCCTTCAATGAAGGCACTCACGAGTCACGGGCAAAAAAATAATAGTAGCATTGATTTACGGGATACCTGCAAGTTGCAACACGTCAACATATAAAGCTTTTCAAATTTCTCTATGTCTTTTTCTTTATATGTACTATATAAAAAGTACCTATAAAAGTATCACGTGAATATAATAATTATTTGCTCGACAAAAGAAAAACAAAAGTAACCAATCAAAATAAAGATAATTCTCATAAAGTTACCGGCTTCTACCTCTAAAAATTAAAGAAATATCGGAATTATAAACAACATCAAAAGAACACATTTCTCCCTTGAGAAAAAAGGACAATCCCAAATTTTAACCTCAACTAAAAAAAAATACACACAAACCAGGTTCTTCAAGCACTTCACCTAATGAGCTATGCGAGGTGGGGGAGATCAAGCACTTCACCTAATCAGCTATGCGAGGTGGGGGAGATCCTCAGGACTAAGTGCCACAAGGTCTTAAAGACCCTTGTCAGGTGATATCAATGGATGGCATTGATCAAAATCGCGATGCCTTTTCTGGACCGTCTGATAAAGTAAACTAGGGTCAGTAAACTAGGGCCAATAAACTAGGGGTAAAAAACATGGCTTGAAACCACATGGTTTTGTTGCTTGAAGGTATAGTGTAGTGGTAAGATGTTTCCAATGGTGACCCAAGGTCCCAAGTTCAATTCCTCTTTCATTTTGCTCCAAAATTTTCTAAGTCCCAAACCCAAATTCACCCTCATTCCATGATGTAAACTAGGAAGTAAACTATGTCCGCTCAGTAAACTAGAAAGTAAACTATGTCCGCTCAGTAAACTAGAAAGTAAACTATAAAGTAAACTAGGATCGCTTAGTAAACTAGGAAGTAAACTATGCTCGTTCAGTAAACTAGGAAGTAAACTATGATCGCTTAGTAACCTAGTTTACTGGCCCTAGTTTACTTTATCCGACGGCCCAAAAAAGGTATCGCGGTTTTTGATCAATGCCATCCATTGATATCACCTGAGAAGGGTCTTTAAGACCCCGTGGCACTTAGTCCTAAGGGGGGGAGATAGCAGAGCAGTAAGGGCTCTAACAATCACAATTATCCACCTCATGCAATCAATCATATATGCCTCACAATCTCAAAACATTGAAAAAGCTACTCACACCATTGCATACACACATTGCTCTCCCACACATCATCCAATTGAACCTTGCAAGGTACCCAAGCCCAAAATAATTTATTATAAAATTTTTTGAGATGAATAGACTATTTTGAGTGTGAATAGCTCAACTAAAGATGAACAAAGTTTAATTTCTTCAATCGAGGACTAGAAATTAAGTAGAGTCACAATATCAAGAGAAATACAATGGGGAATGTATCATTTTCTATTTACCTTTCTTCTGCTAATCCTAAAAGTTATATCATGTAAATAATCTCCATGCATTACGACAATATGCTAACGAACATCTACCAAGCTGTAAAGTGTCCTCACCCATTGATTACTTCCATATGTCCATTTTGCTTCTCCAATTCCAAGTGAACTCAAAATTTGTGTGGGATGATGCACCATTAACTTTAACAGGGATCCATATGTCCATTTTGCTTCTCCAATTCCAAGTGAACTCAAAATTTGTGTGGGATGATGCACCATTAACTTTAACAGGGATCCACCCTACCTTTTTTTTCATTCATCTTTCGTACACAAATCATAACTATAGTGTTGAATGACCAAAGAGGTATTGAAAGAGTAAACATGAAATGATAACCTTACATCTAAAAACAACTTATTTATGTAATGCCAATGTAACCACCAGAATCTCCTAGTAGAGCATCCATTTCTAGTGTTTGAACAAGTGAACATTACTTTACTTTAGTGAGGGTCAACATGAGAAAACATAGAGATAAATAGATGTAGAGGAACAAACCAACTTTATAAGTGAACATTAATTTACTTTGATGAGGGTGAAGATGAGAAAACATAGAAATAGATACATGTAGAGGAACAAACCATCGTAAGGAAAATCTTAAGGCAACCATTTTTAAAGCTCTTAAAAATATCAAAGATGCTAAAATGTCATGTCACATCTTGTGTTTCAAGCTATCAAAAAACCAAAATATCTAGTAAGGCCCACCTTAGAGGTTATAATGAAGGGGCTAAAAGCAACTCCAACCTTCCATAATCATGCTGCATGGAGGGAGCCACATAAAGAAACTTGTAGAAGACCTTATTAATATGGTAGTCTTGTTATGAAACAAAAGCTCACCTAGAGTTGCAAATGCTTCAAATGTCCTTGTTAAGCTTCATATTAGTTGCTCCTCCTCCACCAGATTAGAAGCAAACACATCTATAAATGAGAAAACTTCATGATGTAAGAAGCAATTTTATCTTGAATTGATTATTGCATTGTGTGTTAACATGTTGCATTGATGCTTAAAGACCATGGTCCACTTGATTGCTTAAACCCAAGGACTCTTCCTTTCCATTTGGTGATCATTTCCTTTATCACAAAATTTATGTGGATCGGTTCCACTTTGTTGCATGTAGACCCAAGAATCTTTCTTCAAAGATTGAGTGACCCATTGACTATGTGCATCTCTAAATTATGCACACAAAGCTCTAAAATAGAATCTCTTGGATGTCTACTAATAGGAAAAAGTAGCCATGGAAGCAACACAAAGTGTAGAGAAAATTGTAAGTAAGAGCAGAAGAAAAAAGAAGGCAAGAATGCAACAAAAGAGTGAAAATTTGTAATGAATAGCATAGGAAAAGAGGGCAAGAATGCAAAGCATTTGCGTTATTATGAAAGAGGGTTAAAGTGCAAAAGTGTGAAGGGTGTACTTTGAAATTAGTGATGTTCTAGGGGAAAAGAGAAGAATTTTGGGAAAACAAATTGAATCTTTTAGTTGTCTCCAATTCATGTGATAAATATGACATGTAGAGGGAGTAGAGGGGGCCTAAAACATAGCCTACACATGTAGGGGCTAGTTGTAGGACTAGGTGGTCTATTAGTGGGCCAAGGGGGGCTAAAACATAACCTACAATGTTGTACTCCACTATCTCTCCTATAGGTCCACCTCAAATCCTTCCTCCTTATTTTCTTATCTCTACTTACATCATGCTAACCCCCAAAAAATGCAAAAATTCAAAAATGATTCACGCCATGAAAAAGGTCGTGGTTTTTGTCATGAGAGAAAAAGATGTGATTTTTATCTTCTAACATTGCTTATTAACCTTTACTAATATTAACTACCTTTCCAAAGGCTTCAAACAATAGAAAAATAAAAAATGATGACACCATGGAAATCTAAGTTTTCCACTTCATGGAAACCAACCAAACAAACTGCGCAAAAATGGGATTCATATCATAATGATCCGTACTTACTATTTGAGCACAAACACAATGTTACATTCATGGTTAGTCCACTGTGAAAAACAAAATGTTTCCATATATGCATTAATGAGTTGAGAACCATGAAAAAATGTATGCTTGTTCACGATGAAAAACAAAGTTTTTTAAGCCATGAAAAACCACCCCTTTTTTTAACCACAAAAAAACACTTTTGATTTTTCATACCACCCAAGAAGATACACACATAGAATTTTGTAGGCGGTCCCTAGGAGGGTGATGGGTCGCCCACCACTATTAAATCTCCAATTTGCCACCACCCTCCTTGGAAATCAAATGGATCATGCTTTTTGTAGTACCTTGCACCATTTCATTGAGCATTATGTGATAGGGTAGTATGAAATGGTACCCCATCTCAATGGCTACTACAATATTCATTTTCTACCTCATCATTTTGCTTATTGACAAGTTTCTAAATTGGAACCTCCTGGCAAGGCATTTAACTTCAACAAAGGGCCAACACTCAAGCAAGAAGAATGAGTTGTGCTCCAACAAAAGTGAAGATAAAGGCAACACTAAGAGTCAAGCTAACCTATGTGAAGATAAGCTTTTCTAAAGCCTCCTTGCCACTTTGTGGTACTTTGTGATGGATCTATGTGATCATTTGTGATAGCCAGTGTGGCGAAATCTTTGTAGTGAATCTATGTGATGTAATAGTCTCTTTGAACGATTGTTCAATTTAGAAATGCCAAAATTGGTTAAAACAAAACAATTGTATCGCCGTGAAAAAATTGCACTGTGAAAATAGAGTATCTATACAATGAAACAGTCATGTGCAACTCAATATGTCAATCTAGGAAACATACCAATATCTGTTATTAACAATTATGATTCTCAACCCCTCTCGCATATAAAGAACAAGCCTCATCACTACCGAGATCTTAGAAATTGCAAGCATGGCTACCACCCTACTATTTTAAGGCTAACTTCTCAATTTACTTTTTTAATAGGATGGATCCCAAGAGAGTGACTTTGATTACGAGTCTCCTTGAAAGAGGAAATGACCAAAACAAGGAGAAAAAGGTTAAAACAAAGGAGCCTCAATATCTCAATAGAAGACACACTTGGGTTCATACATTAACCAAGTGGCTTGATACATCATGTAGAAGGATGTGGATACCCCAAAAGAAAACTTCACCTCCAATACCACTAATAAGAATACCTCTTATTCTTAGAGGAACCAGATGTTACGACACATTCGTAGAGAGTGAGGTTACAGAAATATGTGGATATGTACACAACTTTTAAAGAACTATGTCATCCAAGGCACCAAAACAAGTAAGGTCACTTGGTTAGAGATGACCTCGTTAGATGGCAACAAGGTCAAAATCATGATAAAGGACAATGATATCCAGAGAGCCATGCATTTTCCCCCACCAACCAAGACACAAGGTCAAGAAAAAGGATTTATCCTTTTGCAGATATGTTGAACCTTGTAATATACTGAAGGAGAAGAAAAACAAATAGGATATAATATGGGAATATGAAGGATCCTACATTGAAAAGAAAGCTTACTGAGCCTTGTCTCCACAATCATGGACATGTTTAATTAGGTTGACTTACATTAGCATAGAAAGTGTGTCTGGGACAACAAGACAACTAGGCTTACTATAGGAGATGACTAGCTACCTCCAAGTCCATCAAAGCAAATTAGTGAATCTATACATGCTCACCGTGTGCAAGTCATATTAGTTACATTCCTTTACCTAGAACATCAGTGAATGTTGAACCACTAGCTCCTTGGAAGCACTATAAGAACCAAGTGCTTTATTGCCACCACATAAGAGATTCTAACAAGACTAGAAAAAGAGCATGTACAAAAGAAGATGCCCCCAGAAGCCAAGTCTATCGAAGCAAAATGCTAGCCCTATAAGAAGAAGAAGAGAAGGATGCGAAAGTTGGTATTTTTGAAGATATACCACTATCTCCCCCTTCTGCCTTAGTGTAGGAATACGGGATAGAGGCAACCACAATAGTTGACCAACAAACTGGCCTACAATAGATTACCTTATCATAAGAACAAGAAATAATTGGTAAACAACAAGAGGCAAAATAAAGCAAGGATACAAAAATAGTGCCAAATGAATGTTTACAATATCTAATGTAGCCACAAATCTGGACATACTTGTGCTTGTAAGTGTGCCCATGCCTTTCCCCCATAAATAGAGAGTATGCTAGCTATAATGGCCATGGATGTATCTACACGGTGTACCTACATGTCATTGCCACTCATAGATGGTATGCAAACCATGTAAATATGAATGAAGATGCAAGTCTGCTAGTGATTATGCCATAATCATAAGGTGTTCACATCAATGTGTTAGCACAAAGATTGATGCCTGGACTCTAATTGAATAATGTGACCAAGGAACAAGTTCAACTCATAGCCCCTATGCTACCAACCCCCATTATGTTTCTAATGCCATTACAACTACTTCACCAAAACATGATAGAGAAACAAGTGGCTTAGAAGATGAAGAGGAGGAAAAAAGGAGAAGGGTGTATTTAATTTATCATAGGAAGGGATGAGAATGCCTAATCTTCCCTATTAATACACCAAGTGGGCAAGCTTTTGATAAAGGTCATATCAAGTGGGACAAGTTACCGATAGTAGAGGTCACACCAAGTGGATAAGTTGTCAAAAGAGGTTTCACCAAGTAAACACAAGCTATCAATAGAGGTCATAATAACAAGTAGACACAAGTCAATCAATGTTCAATACCGTACAGCATTCAAGTTAGCACACCTTGTATAACCTCTACTACCAATAGCTTGCATCTACTTGGTATAACCTCTATTGATAGCTTCTCAATTTGAAAATATTGATGATGAATACTATGAATAGTACATACGTAGGTAAATAAGACATGAAAATTGGGTTGTAGATTGTAATAATATACTATCCCCATATCTCATAGATCGCAAACCAAACACTGCACAAATAAATGATCGGTGGACTTATGAACTCTAAAGACTTGGTGCTCACAAGGACCATTGAAGAGAAGACATCAGCATAAGAGAAGCAAATCTATAAAAAATTAGAGAGTTAAAATAAGATAAAAATCTTATAAGATCCAACTTTGTATCGAGGGAAAAGATCTCAAAGCCCAAAATGGATAGGTATAGGAATTATAAGAAGAAGTTAAAACTAAAAGAAGCCGAAAAGGATATTTCAATGATATGACACAAGCAAGGCTTACATAGGCATAAGAAATACTATTATTAAAAAAATATTTCCAAAGCTAGAAGCTCAAGAGGCCACACTTAGATAATCTCCAAAAGGAAAGAGAAATACTAAATAAATGCCTTGAAGTTGTCAGGACATTGCAAGAAAAGATGTTGCACAAGCTGCTGGCATGTGCTCAGAATGAGAAAGGGAATTAAGAGCCACCAAGATGTTATCCATCTATAAAAACCGATACAATAAGCCCATGCCAATGCTATTAAGGCTCAGGTTAAGCTAGTCAAAGAAAAAAAGAGATGCAGGTATCCATTGAGCTAACAGATAGAAAATATCCAAAGTTACAAGGAGCCAAATCTCACCCAATGGGATATACCCTTAATGAGGAAAAATACAAAAACTTATGCCAATCCCCTAGAGGTGCAAGATAGGAATGCCACATGTAATATTGAATGGTGTGTGAGTGTTGACCAAAAGAGTGGAAAAGGAGTTGCCACATGGATGATGATGTGTAAAGTGGGATAAGGCTAGAAAGCCTATATCATTGTATGGTTCACTTGAGATATGCAAGAGAATAGAATTGAGTGTTGAGTGTGCAATCTCCCTCTCTCTCATATGGAGTTTTTAGTGTGGCATAACCCACCTTAATATGTTTAAGCTTCTGTCTATCATCTCATGATCAATCCCATTTTAGGATTGTTTAACATGGTATCAGAGCTTGGGTGGGCTCTTGGTCATGGTTGGTGATTATTATGTATATTAGCTTGCTTATGTGTTCATATGATTAAGCATTATTTTCAGTTTATTATGGAAAAAATATGGACACTCATATTATCATTTGGATTTGCATTTGTGAGGATTTGAGAGATATTTGGAGATGCCATTCTCAAGTTTGAGAGGAGATTTGTAACAAGGAGGTTGCATAGAAGCTGCCCAAGAGAGTTGCAAAAATGGGAGTTTTGCAACATGGAGAGCCTGCTCATTATCAAAGAAGCTGAAAATGGAGATTTCAGCAAGTATGAAGACTATGGAGTCTTCGGTGTCAACAAGGAAGCTGCCAAGGAGACAAAGGTGTCTCAAGAAGGTTGGTTTTGTGAAGTTTTGCCTCAAAGTTTTGGTTTTGAGCATGGAAAAATGCTCAATGATAAGGGTTGCTAATGAGTGGATCCCATGGCTCTTGCACTTTGGCAAAGAGCATGTGTGGAGGTGAAAAGCTTGTACAAGCAAGGGGAAAGCAATTGTGGGGGCTCGTTGGAGCCCAAGTGGAGAAGATTTTTCTCATTGAGTAGCTATGAAGATGAGGCAAGTTGGAGAGTGCTTCAATGGAAAGCACTATGTTAATGCAAATTTTTGGTTTCCGTTTGTGATGAACACTAAGGCATGAGAAAATGGTGAGTGCTTTATGGAAGGAAACACAAAGGAGTACACAAGGGTGATGCATAAATGAAGAACCTTGGATAGCATGCAAAGGAGAAGCATGCTGATTTTGGAGCTCATGTGGGAGCAGCAATCAAAGCAAGTGGAGTAGCAAAGAGCTATAAAGAAGAACCGGCAAAATGAATCAGTCAAGCATGGACTGGAGATAGTCAACATGGCAAAGTATGGTAGAAATGAATCAGTCAAGCATGGACTGCAGATAGTCAACATGACAAAGTATGGTAAAAATGAATCAGTCAAGCATGGACTAGAGATAGTCAGCATGGACTGGAGATAGTCAACATGGCAAAGTATGGTAAAAAATGTTTGGTATATCAACAATAGCATTCGATGCTTGAAGCTCCAGCCATGGTGTTCATCACAAGGATAGAACAGACAGAGGAAGCAAAGATGTGAATGGAAGCTCAAGCAAAGCTGTAAGAAGGTAGCGGTCTTTTCAAATTGGCAAGCTTAGAGCAATGGTGGTTACATTGCTCGAAGATCACAGTTGCTACGTAGTAAGAAGGCTGAAAAAAGGTATTGGAGTAGCTATGGCAGTGGAAAACTATTGGAGCAACACAAGATGGATAGAAGAAGGTGCAAAATGAGCTGGGTGCATCAACGCAACAGAGCAAACGGACAACAATAGCAAAGCAGCGTACACGGCAGTTTTGTCAGACGAAGAACATGGGCTATGTTTGGAAAACCTCAGATTATCAAGAGGGGGCCATGGCTATGGCAAAAGAGGAGTGTGACAGTAGAGGGTCGGTGGCCGCCACCGTGAACTGTGAGTAGAAAAGAAACCGTGAAGAGAAGCGAAGGGAAGTAGCCATATAAGAGAGTTAGGTAGAGATGGCCACTTAGTACGTGTAAAGATGCGAGGCCATAGTTGAAGGAAAAGGTCGAGTCCTGGCTAGGAGATTTGAAGGATCATTGCTCAGAGACCACACATTTTTTGGCAAAAGATTAGCACTGAAACGGCACTGATAGATAATATATATTGAGATAAGCCTCAATAATTTTTTTTAAAAGTGTTCATTTTAACCCTTTATCAAATAAAAGGGTGCATTTACACCACCAAGGTGTATGCCTTGTTCACATGTATAAAAGAATGTGGTATGTGGTTGTTGTTCACACATTGGGTCTGCTGCCTGGCTATATGGCCAAAATGCTTTGTGATCTTTTCACCCATGTATATGAGGACAATCGTACCCGAGCCTGTGTGCTCAAAACAAAAATTTTGTAATCACCCATTGGTATGAGGGTTGTCTTGCCCGAGCTCACCGAGAAGCTCAAAATGGTTGTCGTGATGTGTGCATGAGCGATGCACGTGTGAGGTGCATGCACATAGGTTGGTTCCCACCCAAATTTCTACATTCAAATCGGACTCAGTGGTTCCGCTGTGAGCGACGAGTCGGCTCAAAATGGACTATAGGTGTCTAAGATGGTAGACACGCGCACACATGTTTGGTTGATGGACACTCCAATGTATCATTGAGGGGGAGTGTTGAAAGGTAGCGATTACGGTTGTGCAATGCTACATTGATATGGGTGATGGGTGATGGGTGAGTTGTGGAACACCTCGATTAAGAGGGGGTGTTGAAAGATGTAATTGTGGTGTTGTGTGTATGTGGGAAAGCACCCTAAAGGTGCAAGATATTGTGGCAAGATAGGAATGCCACATGTAATATTGAATGGTGTGTGAGTATTGACCAAAAGAGTGGAAAAGGAGTTGCCACATGGATGATGATGTGTAAAGTGGGATAAGGCTAGAAGGCCTATATCATTGTATGGTTCACTTGAGATATGCAAGAGAATAGAATTGAGTGTTGAGTGTGCGATATCCTCCCTCTCTCTCTCATGGAGTTTTTAGTGTGGTTTAATCCACCTTAATTATGTTGCTTAATCATTGTCTATCACCATGGTCAATCCCATCTTTGGATTGTTAACAATTAGGTCCTCATTTGCCTCTGCCTCTCATTCCTTCATTTTCTCATGTCCTAGGGGCATTTTTCCCTTCTTGCAACAAACTCAGATTCGAATTCTCCATTTGCTGAGTCAGTTGATTAATACCTTGCATTAATTGGTCAACAACCCATTAGAACTAGAGCAGTCCTCCGTTCTTCTATCCTTCTCTCTCCATTCATAACAAGTCTATTCTCAACTGGAATATCCTTATTTTTTGGAGCCAGCCTTTGAATCTTCCATTCCTTCTCTCTTGCAATCCTTAAGGCTTCATCAAAGGTTCCTGGTCTTTTTAACTCTACCTTCAGCAAAGGTTCCTCGTCTTCCTCGTCTTTTGAACTCTACCTTCATCAAAGGTTCCTAGTCTTTTTAACTCAAGTACCTTCTCCTTCAGATCACCATGAAGGGATTGAATGAACATGTCCTTTTTAAGGATTATAAGTAGGTGCTCTTATCCCAATGAAGCATCCCATCTTCCCCACAGATCCTCAAAATGATCTACAAATCTATCAAATACATCATATAGACTATGCTTTAATTTTTGTATGTCCTACCATATAGCATCCATGGATTCACTGGAGTTTATGAGTCAAAGCCTAATGAATGGTTGCATTTAGGATAGATGTTATAATAAGCTTTGATATTTAGTGTAGGGGAGTTTGTGAGCCAAATTCTGATGAATGGGTTGCGTTTAGGATAGATGTTATAATATGTTTTGATATTTAGTGTAGGGGAGTTTGCGAGTCAAATTCTGATGAATGGGTTGCATTTAGGATAGGTGTTATAATATGTTTTGATATTTAGTGTAGGGGGGGATTGTATCTAGATAATGCATCTTTACATTGTTGTTCATATAGAATTATGTATGGTGTGTGGAGGAACATCATGGCTAAAGTGATGATGATGACTTTGTTTAGAGGGTTCATTTGTGTTAGGAATTGGGGTTGTTGGTGTGGTGGTATTAAAGCCTCACCTTGGGTTTATTAATCACATTAGGTAGTGGTTTTAAGTCTATGAATGTAAAGCATGTTATAAGGTTGAAATACTAAGGTATTTATTACCTAAATACTAACCACCCATTGAAGGTAATCGTGTCTCAAGACTAAGTGCCACGGAGTCTTAAAGACCCTTGTCAGGTGATATCAATGGATGGCATCATTGATGAAAAACTGCGACGTCTTTTTTTGGTTGTCGAATAAAGTAAACTAGGGCCACTAAACTAGGTTACTAAAGCGATCATAGTTTACTTCCTAGTTTACTAAACAAGCATAGTTTACTTCCTAGTTTACTAAGCGATCCTAGTTTACTCCCTAGTTTACTAAGCAATCCTAGTTTACTAAGCGAGCATAGTTTACTTCCTAGTTTACATCATGGAATGAGGGTGAATTTGGGTTTGGGACTTAGAAAATTTTGGAGCAAAATGTTATGTGCAAAAGAGAATTTGAACTCAAGACCTTGGGTCACCATTGGAAACATGTTACCATTACACTATACCTTCAGGCAACAAAACCATGTGGTTTCAAGCCATTATATTCTATGTTTTTCACCCCTAGTTTACTGGCCCTAGTTTACTTTATCCGATGGTCCAAAAAAGGTGTCGTGATTTTGATCAATGCCATCCATTGATATCACTTGAGAAGGGTCTTTAAGACCTCGTCCTAAGGGTAAGTTGTGAGCAAGAAACATGGAGGAGCTGGTCATTTGCAAGAAGCTCCTAGAATGCTGAGAGAAGACTAGGCAAAGCCGCTGGAAATAGAAGCACACATAGCTGTAGCATCATGAAGGAGGCATGGAGGTTATTTGACGAAGAAAGGCATGCATGTGCGAAAGCAACACCACCGGCAATAAAATTGGGGATGAAGGCTTAGTCGCCTAGAAAAATTCAATTCATGTGCTCTTATGAATTGACAGATCAATTGACGTGTGGGGGGGCTCTGAGGTGATAATGTAATGCTACTAGGTTTTGTCCCTAAGAGAGCTCATTTTGTGAATAGGGAAACACTATTGTTTTTGCCTAAGAAAGCTGAGTGTACTGTGTATTAAGTAGGATTACTCTCTATGCTACTTACATTGAGATTTTTTATTCAAATGGAAAGAGGTTGTGGGATTGTTTTAGAAAGTGTGAGGGTGCAAACAGTCATGTAGTAGAGGCTTAGCGCAACAAGTCATGTTTCTTATAATATCCATTTTAGTGAAGACTGTTGGGGTTGTTTTTATCGATTGTTTGATGAGGATGCCATAATAGCAAGGGGTAATGCACACTTTGAAGTTGTTAACTACTATTGTAGTAGAGGTCTTCACTCAAGCTTGGTCAACAAAACAGTACTGAAGATGGTGGTAACTACAGTCTGAGTGATGATGAAAAAATGATGGCTAGCACCTTGTGATGGGGATGAAAATTTTGAAGACTCAAAGACAACTTGAACCCATGCTCCACTACAAATCATCAAAGGGTTCCTCGTTCTTGTTGCTTCTATGCTTGAGGGTTCACTATATGTAAACTCTCTATATCATGTACGTTTAAGGCCTAATTAAAAAACCCCTTATCTGTAAATTTTTCATCGATAAAACACACCCTTTTTCTATTTAATTTTGTAAATACCTCCTTTAAATGGTACCCTTTTGTATGTCAAAAATGTGCAAAAAGGGATTTAAAAAACCCCTTTTGTTGAACCCACGTGCTACGCTTACATTTTTATGAGTGACCCTCCCTGAGGTTCTATGCTTTTTTGGGTGTTGTATCCATATGAAAAATTAAATTACACCTTCTCATTTCCACAAAAGTCAAACTAAGCAAGGATTTTACGAGTTTTACTCTACTCATTTCACAGCTTGTGGGTTGTGTTTTGTGGGGAGTTTGTTTTTTTCAAGCCTTGGATATGGGAATGTGTATGGATATTGTGTGTGTACACTCTCTTAATGTATCTACAGAGGGACATAATATTAAGATTGTATTGGGTTAAAAGGGCAAAAATAATCTCAAGGGTCTCAAAGGGTCTAACGTTAGTTGAAGCCACACCTTAAAGAACACTCATAGCTTGTAATTATCAAGATTTGTGTTAGGTGTGTAAATGTGGTCAAGAAGATTATCATCATGATTCTCTCACTTGTTCTAGAGCCTTGGTGGCTAGAAGGCATAACCCTAACGAAGGCTTCCCACTCAATATTGTGGATTCCTTTTGCACTAAGTACGAATGGTTTATTTTACTCCAATTACCACTAGCAGTTGACTAATGTTCGTATTGCTAGAGATCTTCCTGATTGGGTTATAGATGTAGTAATTGTAGGGGAAGAAGAAGTGGATAGCAATTAACTCTCGGTGAATATATTGTGTCTCTTTGTAAAGCAAAATCATGTATCCTCTTTGTTGTTACACCCAACAATGGGTCATTGTATAAAGCCAAATTTTCTTGTTATATATCAAGAGGGTTTGTTTTCTCTAGGATTATTATGGTGTTACATTGGATGTCAAACTTTTTCATGAGGTTTCTTGTGTGAGGTTTGAGAGAGGTGCTTTTCCTATTCCATGTAAGTGAGTCAGTGTTTGCTTGTTAGTTGGGTGTGTATTTACCAAATATCTAGCATTTACCATACCACTTCTTTGAGATACCTAAACATTGTGAAAATTTTTTAGAGGGTTATGTTGATTCAACTTTTGTGGGTCATGGTTGTTTGGGATTTAGCAAAAAGTCTTAGGGTGCTCCTCTCATGTATTTTAAGGGTTGAAGGTTGACAAAGAGGAGTTATAGAGGCATAACACGGTTTCTACTCATTACCTCACATCCTTTTGTGCCCCCACTAGGAACCTCTTCAAGCACCTTAGGTTTGTCCATCGTGCTCATATGGCCCAAGATTTTTCACTTTTCCATGGATTTTCGCATGAAGATGCCAAAAAAATTGTGGAACAATTGGAAATCACTTGCTTGATAAAAAATAGGCAAGAGCCTATCTTTATGCTAAGGGCTCTTTGTTACTTCTTATAAGATGAAGATCGGCAATGGTTGAATGGTTATGAAGGTTCTTTACAAGCTAGAGACCCTCCACAAGAGCTCACTTATGAAGGAACAAAACAAGAATTTCTATAACATTATCAAAAGACTAAAGATCCTAATCGGGTGTGGCATGAAATGTTGGGGCTTTCCCATAAAGATAATGTGGTGGATGTTATGTTCAACATTTCACGAAGATGTGGGATAGGTGGTGTGTTGCTTTAGGGAATGAAACCCCTCCTTCTATGTTGAAAAAAGATAAATTTGTTGTTGGGTTAAGGGGTAATCTCAGGGTGAAAGTAGAGTTGAAAAATATTCAAACTTTTGAAGAAGCTGTGGATATAGCCAAGGAAAAAGAGTGGAAAATGATTAGGTTGGGTCAACTTGGAAAAGAAGTAAGCTATAGTGTGGGGATTATGGAGGATGGAGTCAAAGGAGAAGTTACAAATTTAGTGCAAACCACACCTCAACTATTAGTGAAGAGCTAAAATGATAATGAATTAAAAAAGAAAATGTATGTAGTTAACCTCTTTAAGAACCTTAGTTAGAATTTGCAAAGGGGTGGAAGGTAGAGGTAGAGGGTATAGACCACCTGGTTTAGGACCCGAAGCTTATGGTGAAGGACATAGTGAAGGGAATGGAAGAGGTAGAGGTAGAGGTGTGATTAAAAGAAGGTTTGAATCTTATAATTGTTTTAAATGTGGTGAATGGGGATACATAAGCCCTAATTGTAACAAACCTTCTAAAAGAGGGGGAGATATGTATCCTTTACCACCAACCTTGCCTAATTGTAGTAATGATTTTGGAGTGGAGATCAAAGATAAGCTAAGCTCTAGTGGCTTGACACTTGAAGAAAAAGGCAAAGCATTTGTGAGTTCAATACAAATAGAAGAAGTGACAACAGATCAAGAGCTTGATGTTATGCCTATGAAGATAACTAGAGAGAAAGAGTGTGAAGGTGACCAAGCAAAGGCCAAGAAGGGGAAACGACAAGAAGAAGCAAATGCAAGCCCAGAATACACTATCAAGTAGTAGACTTACCTCTTGGAGATGGTTAAACAAATTATGTACTGAAAGGAGGATCTTCTCAACAAAAAAGGTGGACATTTCATATGGCCAACTTCTGGAGCTTTGTCCAAGACTAAGAAGGGAATGGAAGAGGTTGGTGAATCCAAAAGGCAAAGAGCCAATGAAAGGTACTATTAAGGTGTATTCAATAGAGGAGTTACCTGAAATATGCCTAGTGGTTGATGCTTGGCACAAAGGACAAGGTATGGGAGAATCTTACATTGATGGGGGTGCACAAATGTAGAAAATTTGGGATTAGAGACAAGTGGGGTTTTTAGGTTTAGAATCAGACTTGGAAATCATGCTAACATAAGGTGTTTACGTATCCTCAAGGATCTTGATATAAATTTTTTTTAGTGTAAATGTTAACTGGATTCACATTATGCTTGGGATGGGTGCATTTCCTTTGATCTTAGGTAGACCCTAGCATAGGTTAGTGGGTCCAATTTAAGATTGGGAAAAAGGGAACCATTACACTTTATGATAAAAAAAGGATGATTAGAAATTATAGCATGATTGATAAAAAACTTTTGCGAGAAGATGAGGGAAAAGAAAAAGAGAACACTGAGAGTGAGGATGCAAGTGAAAGGGATAGTGATGAGGGGAAAAGAAAAAGAGAACATTGAGAGTGAGGATGCAAGTGAAAGGGATAGTGATGAGGGGAGCATAGGTTCATACTCAATTGATGTTGATGTATCCATGCTTACTTTAGAACCCATGAGTGAAAGGACTATAGGACAAGTGGTGGGTATTGAGACGAGAACTTTTGAGGAGATAGAGGAATTCCTTGAACTAAATGTAAATATGGATTTTGCTGACAAAATTTTAAGTCCTGAACTTACTTTGGTGGAACAACATCAATACAAAACCATGTTGTAGGAATTTCCTAGTCTCTTCAACACATCATATAAAGAGATTTGGGGCTTTAAAAGAGAAAGTCTTCATATAGAACTCAAGGAAGGTGTCAGGCTAGTGTGCCAAAGGTTGAGGCCTTTGGGGAAAGGGCAACAAGATGATTTAAATGATGAAGTGGAAAAGTTGTTGGCCAACTTCATATACCCAGTTACAACTTCTAAATAGGTGACTCCAGTGGTCATCTGACCCAAGAAGGATGGTAGATGGAGAATTTGTGTGGACTAAAAGCCACTTAATGGAGCTATAAAAAGGGACCACTATCCTCTTGCTTACATAGATGAATTTATGAATTTAGTGGTGGTAGGTCGTGAAAGGTATAGTATTTGTGATGGTTATTCAAGATATTTTCAACTTCAAATTTCTCCTCAGGACCAAAATAAAACCACTTTCATAACCCCTTGGGGGTGTTTTTGCTACAAAGTATTACCATTTGGTTCGATTAATGGACCTTCATGTTTTCAAAGGATAATTAATGTTTTGTTTGCACCTTATCTTGGGAAGTTCATCGAAGTGTTTATTGACAATATTCTCATATACAATAGTAGAATCTTGCACTGTGAGAGGAATGTGAAAAGCTCTGTCTTGCATTTGAAAGATTGGATAGGAGGGGTGATCAAATCAATCCAAAGAAATGTTTCCTTGCTCAGCGTAAAGTAGAACAACTTGGACATGTAATCTCAGAAAATGGTATTGAAGTAGATGATGACAAGGCAAAGGCTTTAGTGCTTTAACCTCCTCCTAAAGATTCAAAGCAGTTAATGGTTTTTATTCATAAGGTAAAGTACATGGGAATATTTATTCCTTTGGCCTCTCACATATTGTAACCTTTCAACAAGTTGTTAAGCATAATCCTCTGAAGTGGACTCATGAATGTGAAGAGGTTTTTAGCAAAGTCAAAGAGGTGCTTTGTAGTCTTTCATTTGTGCAAGCGCATGACTGGGACAAAGTGTTTTATGTTAATCCTTCGATAGGTGTTGATGATGTGGGAGTAGTGTAAGATTCCTCCCCCAACCCCTTTTTGATGTCTAGTATATTCTCCTGTAATCAATTCCTTTTCTGAAATATAAGAGATCTTGTTTGTGACTGTTTTAACCTAGAGAGAGAAAATATTCTAGAGAGAGAATATTCAGATTCTGAATAATTCTGGATAGAAAAATATCTCTTATAATTCAGATGAGCTCCCCTGAAACAGAAATTTAAAAAGAATTTTCCAATGTGCAATTGGAATTAATTGGAAATAGGTATAAAGAACCTTAGCCTAAGGGTCTAGATTTTCATAAATCTTTAGACTATGGTCCAATTAAGGTTCCTATGGGCCAATAGCATCAATCCATGTGTAGGGAGAAGATAAATCCAATTTGTAAAAGAAGATACCCAAAAATTGAGTAAATGCTCACATAAGATGAAGAGTTGAAAATGTACAAGGTTTATTAGTAAATAAACACATATGTAAGGAAGGGGAGTTCTTTAAAGGAGGTGCATATTTCACATAAGATGAAGAGTTGAAAATGTACAGGGTTTATTAGTAAATAAACACATATGTAAGGAAGGGGAGTTCTTTAAAGGAGGTGCATATTTCACATAAGATGAAGAGTTGAAAATGTACAAGGTTTATTAGTAAAAAAAACTATGACACATATGTAAGGAAGAGGAGTTCTTTAAAGGAGGTGCATATTTCACATAAGATGAAGAGTTGAAAATGTACAAGGTTTATTAGTAAAAAACTATGAGCAATAAAATTTTGACACATATGTAAGGAAGGGGAATTCTTTAAAGGAGGTGCATATTTCACATGCTTGAATGAGTTTTAAACAAAAAAATAATGTGATATTTTTATCTCTCATCTCTCTTGAACCAAACCAAATCAAAATGGAACCAAACCGAATCAAAAAGTAACCAAACTAGGTCCAAATCTAGTCCAAATTCAACCAAACTGACTTGGAAAATTCTAGAATCAGTTTGTTTGGTTAGGAGCTCAAATTTTCCTATAAATAGAAGCCTCCCCTTGTTGAAAAGAAGAATGTCTTATGCATTGTTACTCTACTCCACCTAAGCCAAAATATAGTCTCTTATGCTTTGTTACTCTACTCCACCTAAGCCAAAATATAATCTCTTATGCTTTGTTACTCTACTCCACCTAAGCCAAAATATATAGTCTCTTGTGCTTGTTACTCTACTCCACCTAAGCCAAATTAGATAGAGTCTTATGCTTTGTTACTCTACTCCACCTAAGCTAAAATATATAGTGTCTTATGCCTTGTTACTCTACTCTACCTAAGCCAAGAACTGTGAATTCTTTAATATTTCACTAGTTTTTGATACTTCCCTCTTTCTTCAATCCCCATTGGTGGCTCCATCAACATACTAAACCAATTGATTGGTTGGGGGCCTCTACCGTGAATAAAGAATCAAGCAAATCATAAGGTAAGTATATTGAATTTTGATCTTTTCTATGATTTCTCAATGATTCTCTCTTCTCAACCCCTCTCAAGCTTGAGAAGTTTAATTGGTATGGTTTTTTTTTAAATGCTATTGAAGTTAATTGGTGAATAGTAGTGAAGAGTTACATAATTTAATAAATGCTATAGAAGTTAATTTCCACTTATATTTAAATTCTAATGGTTTTTATAATTTCTCTCTCTCACTCAAGAAATGGTCATACTCATGACCCATTCTCAATCCAAATGAAGCTTTTCATGAAGCTTTTCCTTAATCCAAGATTAAGCTATGCTTGAGGCCAAATTAATGGCTTTTTGCTATGCTTTTAGTTTATGCACATTGATGATTCAATCCATTATGGATTGATGACCCAATTAGAGACCATTCTAATTGTTTTCTTAATGATCCAATTAGAGACCATTATGGATTGATGATCCAATTAGAGACCATTCTAATTGTTTTCTTAATGATCCAATTAGAGACCATTATGGATTGATGATCCAATTAGAGACCATTCTAATTGTTTTCTTAATGATCTAATTAGAGACCATTCTAATTATTTCTTTAATAATGAGCTTTATTCCTTAGAAAAAAATTGAGATTTATCAGTCATAGTAGCGGAGCTATGGCAAAATTTTATAGAAATTACGCATAAAATAAATTCATTCAAAGCATAAAAAGAGGAATTCCTACCATATTCTAGGAACTATCATCCTAGATTAATTAAAAGAATTTTATTATGCATGGAGATGTGGATGTTGCATGTAGATGTAGATGTATGGATGTGAGTGTGAATGTGGAGGTGGATGTATGCATGGGACGTGGATGTATGCATGTAGAAATAGATGTGTAGATGAGGATGTAAATGGAGATGTGGATGGATGCATGTAGATGTAGAGGTATAGATGTAGATGTGAATGGAGATGTGGATGTATACATGTAGATGTAGATGTATAGATGTAGATGTGGATGTGGAGGTGGATGGATGCATGTAGATGTAGATGTATAGATGTAGATGGGAATGGAGATATGGATGTATGCATGTAGATGTAGTTGTTAATGGAGATGTATATGTATACATGTAGATGTAGATGTATAGATGTAGAGGTGGATGTGGATGGGGATGTATGCATGTAGATGTAGGTGTATAGACGTAGATGTGGATGTAGAGGTGGATGTATGCATGTAGATGTAGGTGTATAGACGTAGATGTGGATGTAGAGGTGGATGTATGCATGTAGATGTAGATGTATAGATGTGGATGTGAATGTGGAGTGGATGTATGCATGTAGATGTAGGTGTATGGAGGTGAATGTGAATGTGGATGTGAATGTATGCATAGGGATGTAGATGTATGCATGTAGATGTGAATGTACGCATATAGTTGTGGATGTATGGATGTGAATATACGATTGTGATGTGAGGGAATCTGAAGTGATGAGATGGAAATGATGTGATGGGATGAGTATACATATAAATGGAATATGGAATAAGTAATGTAGATTGAGGAGGGATAATGTGGCAAAATGAAAGTTAAAATAGAAATTGTATTGTAAACTGTTTGTAAATGCTGTTTGTAAATGCTGTCTGTAAATGATTGTTTTATGTCAAGAATGCTGGGGGGAGCATTTTGACCGTCTTGTGATTAAGGTCGTGATGAGAAAGTTGCAACTGCTGACGGGGAGTCAATGAAGGACGTCTCGCGTAGCAAGGTCGGCCGAGGTCTTGACCAGCCTCGGTGCGATTAAAATGGTGAGCTTCCGGTACGGTGGATGAGGGGCCAAGGAAGCGGCCTATGCGTGAAGCGCTAGGTTACCTGCGAAGGATCCTAGAGGGTGCTGACCATACGGTGCTCGGGCTCTGGGTTGCCTAGGATACCCACGCGTGCGTCGAGGAAGATATTGGAACAGAGTTGGAGTTGTTTTCTGAAATCGAGCATGGATCTGGTTGATTGACCTTGCTGGTCTTCAATGGATGAGTCCATGGCTCCTTATATGGATCTGTTGGTTGATCTTGCTGATCTTCAACGAGAGTCCATCTTGTTAAGTGATTATATTGCCAAGTATTATGGGCTAGGAACTATCGTAACGGCTCCTGAGCGTTCTAGTTGCCAATGATGCCATAGATACTCTGATGAAGGAATGATGGGAAATTAAGAATCAATTGGATAAATTGGAAGATGGTGATCAATGATACTATGGTTTTATTAAAGGATTGTTTTAAACTGGTTGAATCTGGTTGAAAAAGGCAATTTCATATTGGGTGTGTGAGTGGTGTGACTAGTTTTATTTTGCATGAACATCCGGCTAGGGGGCCTTGGAACTCTTTTCCTTGGTACCCGGGACAAAACCTAACCAAATTTTTAAGTGGATCCCATCACTACAGTGGTTGGGCGGTTGGCTAACCCATGGGATTGGATGGGGTTAGGCTGGACTGATGGATCCGTAAATCGAGACTCAAACTTTTGTTTTTACGATAGATAAAATAAATCCCGGACAGTAACTGTTCTATGGATAGGAATCAACGGCTGTGCCTCTTGAATGGGGAAAAAAGCGTTGATCCCAATGATCCAAGTGCAAGTTCTTCCTTAATCTGACCATGTATCTTATAGATGCAATTGGATCAGCTCGATCAGAAATGTTCTTGACTACGTTAGAGTAAAAAATTATCCTGGTGGATTCGCCCGTGCTTTCCGGTAAAGAAAGTTTTTCCGGGTTCGGTTTTGGAACAACCGACGGATTAGTCTCTTATCCGGATATCCGTGGGTGAGGCCCCGAATGTGGGACCCCTGTCCCACGCGAGAAGTGCTACTTCCGCTGCTAGTATCCTGAATCTATTGCTCGGTGGGAACAGGGATCTTACAGTTGGTATCAGAGCATTTGGTTAATAAAGATCAACTGAGAAGACAAATATGTCAAAAATTTATCAAGAAACACAAAAAGGTTATAATTATGTGAGATAATTCATACAATTTGATATTCAAACGGAAATTCGTAATTTTGGTAATTGGGTCTTCAGATGGAAGTGCCGCAATTATATAGAATCCCTGACTTGCTTGAGGCCTAGACATGATAGTATTTACCTTATAATTCCAAGGACCGTGACTACCCGTATATACCGAGAGTATACTGCAGCTCTTTACTGACAGTATATACGAGTAAATCTAAGACTTGAAATTATAAGCGTTAATGCTATCCAAATGATGATTTTGCATGTGATTGATATGATTTTTAATTCTGTTTGAGAATGGATGAATTGATTTGGATTCTGATTGAAAATGCTGATTGAAAATGCTGATTGAAAAATGTTGATTTTTAAAAAATTAGTTGAAATATAATGAAACCACAATGAGGGGGAATGGGACGAATCCCTGTAATGATATTCATAACTAGAATGATGATAATGAATTCAGCAAATCACTATGAGGTTAATGGGTGTGCTGTTAGATTGCTACTGTTAATATTTGACCGGTAGATCAAGTTAAGGGATGTCAAATTGAGAACTTGCTTGACTGAAATTTCCGTGGAGGAATGTTTCGAAGGAAACTTTTCGGTCTAATGGACCATTATCATGTTAAAGATATGAATGATATGATCTGAATGAATTGTTATTTAATAATGAGTTCTATATAAGGGATATTTATCCCAGTGTTCTGTTGGGTTGACCAGAATATAAGCAACCCCAGAATAAAAATTGGATCTTAAGAATAGGAGCTGTCCTCTACCTTGCGAGATGAGGACATCTCGCACTTTTTAAGTGGGGTAGGATGTAAGATTCCTCCCCAGCCTTCGAGGTATACAGGAGTAAGAATCTCCCTTTCTGATCTTATAATTATTCCCTCTCTAAAATAAAAGAAAGTTTCTGTTTAAAAAAGGAAGACCCTTTCCCTAGAATACTTTCTCAAGAGTCCCACCTGTTTTAAGGCTTTAGAACAATGAGTCCAGAAGTGAGAATCGGTGTTTTGGATACCAAGGTTTTGGTTTTCATTCGAGTACGGCCCAAAAGAAGTTCTTTATCTCTTGGGGAGTATAAGAAGTTATCCCCCAGATATTGTGACCCTTATATCTGAATTCAATGAAAGTAGGTGACTTAGCCTACAAGTTTCTTTTATTCCCTCATCTCAAAATTCTTAATGCCTTCTATAGAAAAATGTGCCAAACCCAAATCATGGAAAGACGGTAAAACTTCAGTGGCAAGTTACCGTTGGCTTCTAGGTTACGCTAGCTCCTTCCTTTATATAAGTCGTAACTTTTACTTGTCGCTCACAGTAATCTTACTCCCATCAATCTCCTTTCTTTCTTAATCTCCTTCATGGCTTGGCAACAGGAATTAGTTTTATCCCTGATGATTTCTCACCTTCAAGACGCAAGAGAGTCTGTGAAGAAAGACTTTATAGAACAGTATGAGCGCTCACTTTTTCCTCACCTAGGAACTTCTGTAGCGCAGACCAAATGGCGGACCTATCAAAACATAACTAGGGTAACACCCTGGGGTCAGCAGCACTTTCGTAACAATGTCCGCTTGGCCATGGTTATTGAAGCTTTGGGTTTGGGTCCCCGATACTACTGTGTCATGAGATCAAGGCATCTTGGGTTTTCTGAGCGGGTCTTCTTACTGGCGTGTTTTCTTCCTCATGAGAAGATATGCCTTTACCCCGTTTTTGGCTTGCCTCTCAGAGGTCCTTTTGTTAGATCACCTCATACCACTGAGATAGGTGCGGCAATAACCAGCAGAATCATTCCCATAGATGAGTTACCCTATACTTGTGCAGCTTGTGAGGACTGCTTTTGTGACCATATGATGGACGGGCTTATGGAAGTGTAAAGAGTTTCTCTATCTTTACTGTATAAGTTCCGAGAATGAATAAAGTTTAAATCTTGTTATTATTTTGAATCTTGCTCTCTTTAAGACTTTTCTTGGTGGTTAATCGTGATTAAAATTTTTCTCTAAGTCTCATATTCGTGCATCTTGCGAAATTATTCCAAGTTGCGAGATGAGGACATCTCGCGTTTTTTAAGTGGGGTAGAATGTAAGATTCCTCCCCCAACCCCTTTTTGATGTCTAGTATATTCTCCTGTAATCAATTCCTTTTCTGAAATATAAGAGATCTTGTTTGTGACTGTTTTAACCTAGAGAGAGAAAATATTCTAGAGAGAGAATATTCAGATTCTGAATAATTCTGGATAGAAAAATATCTCTTATAATTCAGATGAGCTCCCCTGAAACAGAAATTTAAAAAGAATTTTCCAATGTGCAATTGGAATTAATTGGAAATAGGTATAAAGAACCTTAGCCTAAGGGTCTAGATTTTCATAAATCTTTAGACTATGGTCCAATTAAGGTTCCTATGGGCCAATAGCATCAATCCATGTGTAGGGAGAAGATAAATCCAATTTGTAAAAGAAGATACCCAAAAATTGAGTAAATGCTCACATAAGATGAAGAGTTGAAAATGTACAAGGTTTATTAGTAAATAAACACATATGTAAGGAAGGGGAGTTCTTTAAAGGAGGTGCATATTTCACATAAGATGAAGAGTTGAAAATGTACAAGGTTTATTAGTAAATAAACACATATGTAAGGAAGGGGAGTTCTTTAAAGGAGGTGCATATTTCACATAAGATGAAGAGTTGAAAATGTACAAGGTTTATTAGTAAAAAAAACTATGACACATATGTAAGGAAGAGGAGTTCTTTAAAGGAGGTGCATATTTCACATAAGATGAAGAGTTGAAAATGTACAAGGTTTATTAGTAAAAAACTATGAGCAATAAAATTTTGACACATATGTAAGGAAGGGGAATTCTTTAAAGGAGGTGCATATTTCACATGCTTGAATGAGTTTTAAACAAAAAAATAATGTGATATTTTTATCTCTCATCTCTCTTGAACCAAACCAAATCAAAATGGAACCAAACCGAATCAAAAAGTAACCAAACTAGGTCCAAATCTAGTCCAAATTCAACCAAACTGACTTGGAAAATTCTAGAATCAGTTTGTTTGGTTAGGAGCTCAAATTTTCCTATAAATAGAAGCCTCCCCTTGTTGAAAAGAAGAATGTCTTATGCATTGTTACTCTACTCCACCTAAGCCAAAATATAGTCTCTTATGCTTTGTTACTCTACTCCACCTAAGCCAAAATATAATCTCTTATGCTTTGTTACTCTACTCCACCTAAGCCAAAATATATAGTCTCTTGTGCTTGTTACTCTACTCCACCTAAGCCAAATTAGATAGAGTCTTATGCTTTGTTACTCTACTCCACCTAAGCTAAAATATATAGTGTCTTATGCCTTGTTACTCTACTCTACCTAAGCCAAGAACTGTGAATTCTTTAATATTTCACTAGTTTTTGATACTTCCCTCTTTCTTCAATCCCCATTGGTGGCTCCATCAACATACTAAACCAATTGATTGGTTGGGGGCCTCTACCGTGAATAAAGAATCAAGCAAATCATAAGGTAAGTATATTGAATTTTGATCTTTTCTATGATTTCTCAATGATTCTCTCTTCTCAACCCCTCTCAAGCTTGAGAAGTTTAATTGGTATGGTTTTTTTTTAAATGCTATTGAAGTTAATTGGTGAATAGTAGTGAAGAGTTACATAATTTAATAAATGCTATAGAAGTTAATTTCCACTTATATTTAAATTCTAATGGTTTTTATAATTTCTCTCTCTCACTCAAGAAATGGTCATACTCATGACCCATTCTCAATCCAAATGAAGCTTTTCATGAAGCTTTTCCTTAATCCAAGATTAAGCTATGCTTGAGGCCAAATTAATGGCTTTTTGCTATGCTTTTAGTTTATGCACATTGATGATTCAATCCATTATGGATTGATGACCCAATTAGAGACCATTCTAATTGTTTTCTTAATGATCCAATTAGAGACCATTATGGATTGATGATCCAATTAGAGACCATTCTAATTGTTTTCTTAATGATCCAATTAGAGACCATTATGGATTGATGATCCAATTAGAGACCATTCTAATTGTTTTCTTAATGATCTAATTAGAGACCATTCTAATTATTTCTTTAATAATGAGCTTTATTCCTTAGAAAAAAATTGAGATTTATCAGTCATAGTAGCGGAGCTATGGCAAAATTTTATAGAAATTACGCATAAAATAAATTCATTCAAAGCATAAAAAGAGGAATTCCTACCATATTCTAGGAACTATCATCCTAGATTAATTAAAAGAATTTTATTATGCATGGAGATGTGGATGTTGCATGTAGATGTAGATGTATGGATGTGAGTGTGAATGTGGAGGTGGATGTATGCATGGGACGTGGATGTATGCATGTAGAAATAGATGTGTAGATGAGGATGTAAATGGAGATGTGGATGGATGCATGTAGATGTAGAGGTATAGATGTAGATGTGAATGGAGATGTGGATGTATACATGTAGATGTAGATGTATAGATGTAGATGTGGATGTGGAGGTGGATGGATGCATGTAGATGTAGATGTATAGATGTAGATGGGAATGGAGATATGGATGTATGCATGTAGATGTAGTTGTTAATGGAGATGTATATGTATACATGTAGATGTAGATGTATAGATGTAGAGGTGGATGTGGATGGGGATGTATGCATGTAGATGTAGGTGTATAGACGTAGATGTGGATGTAGAGGTGGATGTATGCATGTAGATGTAGGTGTATAGACGTAGATGTGGATGTAGAGGTGGATGTATGCATGTAGATGTAGGTGTATAGACGTAGATGTGGATGTAGAGGTGGATGTATGCATGTAGATGTAGATGTATAGATGTGGATGTGAATGTGGAGTGGATGTATGCATGTAGATGTAGGTGTATGGAGGTGAATGTGAATGTGGATGTGAATGTATGCATAGGGATGTAGATGTATGCATGTAGATGTGAATGTACGCATATAGTTGTGGATGTATGGATGTGAATATACGATTGTGATGTGAGGGAATCTGAAGTGATGAGATGGAAATGATGTGATGGGATGAGTATACATATAAATGGAATATGGAATAAGTAATGTAGATTGAGGAGGGATAATGTGGCAAAATGAAAGTTAAAATAGAAATTGTATTGTAAACTGTTTGTAAATGCTGTTTGTAAATGCTGTCTGTAAATGATTGTTTTATGTCAAGAATGCTGGGGGGAGCATTTTGACCGTCTTGTGATTAAGGTCGTGATGAGAAAGTTGCAACTGCTGACGGGGAGTCAATGAAGGACGTCTCGCGTAGCAAGGTCGGCCGAGGTCTTGACCAGCCTCGGTGCGATTAAAATGGTGAGCTTCCGGTACGGTGGATGAGGGGCCAAGGAAGCGGCCTATGCGTGAAGCGCTAGGTTACCTGCGAAGGATCCTAGAGGGTGCTGACCATACGGTGCTCGGGCTCTGGGTTGCCTAGGATACCCACGCGTGCGTCGAGGAAGATATTGGAACAGAGTTGGAGTTGTTTTCTGAAATCGAGCATGGATCTGGTTGATTGACCTTGCTGGTCTTCAATGGATGAGTCCATGGCTCCTTATATGGATCTGTTGGTTGATCTTGCTGATCTTCAACGAGAGTCCATCTTGTTAAGTGATTATATTGCCAAGTATTATGGGCTAGGAACTATCGTAACGGCTCCTGAGCGTTCTAGTTGCCAATGATGCCATAGATACTCTGATGAAGGAATGATGGGAAATTAAGAATCAATTGGATAAATTGGAAGATGGTGATCAATGATACTATGGTTTTATTAAAGGATTGTTTTAAACTGGTTGAATCTGGTTGAAAAAGGCAATTTCATATTGGGTGTGTGAGTGGTGTGACTAGTTTTATTTTGCATGAACATCCGGCTAGGGGGCCTTGGAACTCTTTTCCTTGGTACCCGGGACAAAACCTAACCAAATTTTTAAGTGGATCCCATCACTACAGTGGTTGGGCGGTTGGCTAACCCATGGGATTGGATGGGGTTAGGCTGGACTGATGGATCCGTAAATCGAGACTCAAACTTTTGTTTTTACGATAGATAAAATAAATCCCGGACAGTAACTGTTCTATGGATAGGAATCAACGGCTGTGCCTCTTGAATGGGGAAAAAAGCGTTGATCCCAATGATCCAAGTGCAAGTTCTTCCTTAATCTGACCATGTATCTTATAGATGCAATTGGATCAGCTCGATCAGAAATGTTCTTGACTACGTTAGAGTAAAAAATTATCCTGGTGGATTCGCCCGTGCTTTCCGGTAAAGAAAGTTTTTCCGGGTTCGGTTTTGGAACAACCGACGGATTAGTCTCTTATCCGGATATCCGTGGGTGAGGCCCCGAATGTGGGACCCCTGTCCCACGCGAGAAGTGCTACTTCCGCTGCTAGTATCCCGAATCTATTGCTCGGTGGGAACAGGGATCTTACAAGTAGTTTTACTCCAACAAGGGAAAGGAAGTCTTTACATGAAGCCTATTTACTATGCAATCAAGAAGGGTGAAAACCACAGTGGAAAGAGATTACAGTGAAGTAGAGCAAGTAATGATCACTGTGATCTTTGTTGTGTAGAAGGTTTAGACACTATCTCCTTCCAAAGTCTTTTGTGTTTTTAACAAGCTATGCCTTACTTCCTCAACTTATAAACAATGTGGTTATGTCCAAAAGAATTATTAAGTAGGTGCTAGAGTTGCAAGAGTTCCAATAATCTTTCCTAGTAGAGGAATCCACTAGAACCACTTTTGTTGATATACTCACTTAAAAGGAGGGGCCTGTTAATCATAAATAGGTGGAACCAAGACGCGAAGAAGCTAAGGATGCAGGGATGGAGGATGCTTTCACCATGTTTCTTGATGTTTCTTTCAAGAATGTTCATCATGAAGCCTTGGGTGGGATTGTTTTATATGATCCTTGGAGGAAACAAAGTGAAACAATAGACTATAAAGTTGCAGGTAGTAGTAACAAGTCACAATGAAGCCGAGTATGCAACGTTGGAAAAAGGTTTGCTTTTTGCACTTGAAATGGGTATAAAAAAGTTAAAAATTAAAGGATATGCCTTATTTGTAGTAAAACAAGTACTAGGAGTGTGGTAAAGCAAAAAATATGCTTTTGAAAAAGATGTGTTAGAAGATTGTTAAAAAAGTTTGAGACATGGTCTCTAAGACATGTAGAGAGGAAGAAGAATAAGGAAGCTTATGCAGCAACTAAGCAGAGCATTTCTAAAGTGTTTGTTGTGAAGGCTAACTCTCCTTTTGTATTTAGGAAGGGAAAGCTTAGATCATGAAGAACATTTTTTCTTAACAGGTCATCTTCCAGATAATTTGGAGAAATCCAAAAAATATACTTTTGTCAAGAGAGCAACAAAGTACATATTAATTAATGATGTTTTGTATATGAAAGGTGCAAATTTGGTCTAAGGAGGGTACCATTATGGAGAGAGGAAATTTACAGAATCCTTGAAGCCAATCATGAAGGAGCATGTGGTGATCATTATGCTTTAAAGATAACTCTGCATAAAGTGTTTTTGGAGGGTTACGTGTGGCTTAGTATTCAAAAAGATGCATCTCTGTGTGCAGTGTCAATAAATGGGTAAAAGAGTGTTAAGGTATGAGCTTAGGCATACTTTTCTCTCTTTTAATGTGTTTGAAGGATGTGGTATTGATGCAATGTGACCTTTGCCTATGACATCTAGAGGAAAATGCTACATTCTTACTGCTATGGATTATCTTTAAAAATGGGCAGAAGCCAAAGCTGTAAAACAGGTTGAAGCAAAAGAAGTAGCCAAGTTTATATATGAAGATATCTACTGTAAGTTTGGTGTACCTTTGTAGCTTCTTTTAGTTAATGGACTAGGATTTGGAGGGGATCTCATGACTCAATTGTGTGCTAAGCTGAGAATTGAACATAAGTACACTACTCCTTATTATCCTCAGTGTAATATGGGATGACTGAAAGGTTCAATGGAGAACTTTTGAAGATGTTGACCAAGATCATGAAAGGCTATGGTGAGACTTGGGATCTAGAATTAGTTAGTCCTTTGTGGGCTTACAGAGTTGCAATCAAAGAAGGAACCAAGTTCTCTCCTTTTCATTTAGTATTTAGAAGGGAGGCTTCGTTACCTATGGAAGTGAAAATACCTACAGTAAAGGTAGTGATGAAACATGAAGAAGTAGGTAGTAATGCCCTACAACAAAGACATTTGTATTTGCAGGGATTACAACTAGACATAGTTTGAGCTTTCGAACACTTTACTCAAATGTTGATAAGGAATAAAGAAAGGTTTAACCAAAAAGTCAAAGCCAAAGGTATTGAGAAAGGGGACTTTGTACTCAGATACAACAACAAATTGGATAGTACATTTCAAACAAAGTTCCAGATCAAGTGGGAAGGACCCTTTTGTGTGGTAGAAAAATTTAGGAATGAAACTTATCAACTAGAAGATCTAGATGGGAAGTGGCACAAGAAGAGAGTGAATGGATTTAGATTAAAGAATTTGGGGCCATGATGGAGTTGAAGATTTTTCTAAACATGAGGAAGAAGGAGAATTTGGCATAAATACCTTATTCACTGCTCAGCATCATGAATTCTCTAGCATGAATGCTCTAGCAGTTTGGGGGGAGGGCAAAATATGTGAGGCTAAAAAAATTAACCAAGAAAAACATGTATATTTGTAAAAACTTTGGAGTTTGTAAGTCTAAGTCTGATGAATGGGTTGCATTTAGGATAAGTGTTATAATATGTTTTAATATTTAGTGTAGGGGGGATTGTATCTAGAGAATGCATCTTTACATTGTTGTTCATATAGCATTATGCATGGTGTGTGGAGGAACATCACGGGCTAAAGTGATGATGATGATTTTGTTCAGAGGGTTCCTTTGTGTTAGAAACTATGGTTTTTGGTTTGGTGGCATTAAAGCCTCGCCTTGGGTTTATTAATCACATTAAGTAGTGGTTTTAAGGGTATGAATGTAAAGGATTTTGTAAGGTTGAAATACTAAGGTATTTATTACCTTCTACCTATATCTAATCGGGCTAACGCCCCCCTCCACGTGACAGACTGTTTTGAGCCTTTATGTTTGATGTCCATGCAGCCGCCCACCACTAGCTCTGTCAACCGCATGTTGGAGAGCTGCCTCTTGTTGAAATATACAAGTGAATAGGATGTGTGCAGGAACAAGCCCTTGGCAAAAGAGGCTATAAAAGAGAATCTGTAAATGTGAGAGAACTTGTGAAAAGGTGAGAAGTATCTACTGGGAGAGAATAAAGGGTAGCATGAGGAGATTTAGGAGGTGTGGAGATATTCTGGGAAGAGGTGGAGAAAATCAAGCAAAAGAGGTGGAGTGAATCAAGGAGAAATCAGTGGGATTGGATGCTTGGATGTAAACTCTATAAATTGAGGCATTGGCCTAATGAGAATTTGCTGGTTTTTGATTATCCATGCCTACATTAAGCTATTAGTTAATTGCTCACTAATCAAATTGAGGCATTGGCCTAATTGCTGATTTTTGATTATCCATGCCTACATTAAGCTATTAGTTAATTGCTCACTAATCACATCTTAATTATTTTACTCTTTTCTAATGATGTTGATTCTAGCATTTGATCCACCATAGCTCATCACATTGTTGCAAATTTAACATGGTATCAGAGCAGCCTAGTCTAGAATCCATCAATTTATGAGCCCATTATCTTGCTAATCACCTAGCTAGTTAGGATTAATAGATAATTAAGTTTTTTTAAACCTCTTTTTCAACAAGCTCTCTGCACCCCTAGCTAGTGGAGGGGATTGATCTCCCTCCAGGCTTAATAATAGCCTCCAAGCTCTTAGCCACACATAGCCATAACCATTGTGCTTCAGCCCATTCAAATAAAATGTCAAACCGCCAAGCGCAGCTCCTGATTTTTGCTAGCGCCATTTTTCTGAGGGAAAAATGAGATTTCTTCTTCACCAAATGCAACGGCTCTAATTCCTAGGGGTTTTCAAGGGTGCTCTACAAGCTGGTGAAGACAGTTTTTGATTTGATCAAGTCTACAGTGAGATCCAAGCTCTTCATTAAATGTACAGGTGACTTTGGTAAAACAGAGATTAAGCATTCAATGTTTGGTCAAATCTTGTATTTCTTGGCTTAATCCTCTACTAGAGTAATTGCTATTGATGGCCTTGAAAGGATTTGAGCTCATTTGAACTCTTAAGGCCTCAGATCTGGACTCCCCGCATACTTTGTTTTTTGCACACAAGATAGAGGATTAATTTGAGGTCATTTGAACTCTAAGGCCTCAGATCTGGACTCCCCACATACTTTGTTTTCTGCACACAAGACAAAGGATTAATTTGCTAATCAATTATTAATTAGTACTAATCACTATATTTTGGTACAATTGAGGGTTAAAATTAACCATTAGGTATCTGATATAGATCTCTATAACTTCAGATTGCAATGTGGAGATGGTTTGATACTCCAACCATTCCGTACAGGTTTGTTACCCTTGGTTTAATGTAATTTCTAGTGATTTTATGTTGATAAATATGTTCTAATCATCACCTAAACACCAGATTGAGTTGTAAAAGGGTAGACACTACCCTTGAATCTTGAAATTGGATCAAGAGGTAAGACCCCCTTCACATCATCATGAGTACGGCACAAGAGATAGCTAAATTTAATGGGGAGCCGTTTACACATGGCAGACAAAAACCATGTAAAAATCTGTGGGGGCTAGTTGAGGGAAGAGATGAATGCCCAAAGGTGAGAGGGAAAAATTAGTGGAAGAGCAGGAATGAGAAAGCATTAGGACTTATCGCACTCAGTTTAAATGATGAAATCATTCAACACATCACAGGGGGAAAGAGAAGAAATGGCTGGACTCAACAGCAGGAGAAGAAATGGCTGGACTCAACAGCGTGAGAAGAAAAAGCATTCTTCACCTGAGGAGGATTCTCTCGAGGAGGACGAGGATGAGGAAGAGCCAGAGTAGGAGGAAGGACCTTCACTTGCCACACCACAACTGTGGAAAGCCAAGACACATGGCAAGAGACTGCTACAGCAAACCCAGTGGAGAAGGAATGACATCGACAAAATTCATGGAGGCTCCTATAAGGAAGTGGAGTCAGATTATCTTTTCTGAGAGAGAGAGAGAGAGAGAGAGAGAGAGAGAGAGAGAGAGAGAGAGAGAGAGAGAGAGAGAGAGAGAGAGAGAGAGAGAAACTCCACAACGCAATGTAACCTGCCCCAACAGAGTAAAACCACCTCTGAGAGCCACCGATGCTGTAGTCCCTATGGTAGATGTATGTGTGAGCACTTTAGTCAAGGTCACAGGTACAAATATATAACTGAATAGGGTGTGTGTGCGGGAACAGGCCCTTGGCAAGAGGCTATAAAAGAGAATCTGTAAATGTGAGAGAACCTGTGATGAAAGGTGAGAAGTATCTAACTGGGAGAGAATAAAGGGTAGCACGAGGAGATTTAGGAGGTGTGGAGATATTCTGGGAAGAGGTGGAGAGAATCAAGCAAAAGAGGTGGAGTGAACCAAGGAGAAATGAGTGGGATTGGATGCTTGGATGTAAACTCTATAAATTGAGGCATTGGCCTAATAAGAATTTGTTGGTTTTTGATCATCCATGCCTACATTAAGCTATTAGTTAATTGCTCACTAATCACATCTTAATTATCATCTAATCTCTTTTTTAATGATGTTGATTCTAGCATTTGATCCACCATAGCTCATCACATTGCTGCAAATTTAACACCTCCTCCTTCAACCCCTCTCGCTATTGCAATCAAACTCCATCCCTCTCGTGCTCTCTATCAGCTGAGAGAGATTGCTCACTAATCACATCTTAATTATCATCTAATCTCTTTTCTAATGGATGCTGATTCTAGCATTTGATCCACCATAGCTCATCACATTGCTGCAAATTTAACACCTCCTCCTTCAACCCCTCTCGCTATTGCAATCAAACTCCATCCCTCTCGTGCTCTCTATCAGCTGGAGAGAGATTGATTAATGCATGCGTGTGTGCGTGTGCGTGCATGTGTATGTGTGTGAGAGAGAGAGATTGATTTTATTTGTGTGGGCGTATGTGTGTAAGAGAGAGATTGATTTCATTTGTGTGGGTGAGTGTGTGTGTGTGTGTGTGTGTGTGTGTGTGAGAGAGAGAGAGAGAGAGAGAGAGAGAGAGAGAGAGAGAGAGAGAGAGAGAGAGAGAGATATTTCATTTGCATGTGTGTGGGTGTGTGTGAGAGAGAGAGATTGATTAATGTGCATGCGCATGCATGTGTGTGTGTGAGAGAGAGAGAGAGAGAGAGAGAGAGAGAGAGAGAGAGAGAGAGAGAGAGAAGAGAGAGATTTCTTTTGTGTTGGTGTGTGGGTTTGTGTGTGCAAGAGAGAGATTGATTTCATTTGTGTGGGTGTGCATAAGAGAGAGAGAGAGAGAGAGAGAGAGAGAGAGATTGATTAATGTGTGTGTGTGTGTGTGTGGTGTGTGTGTGTGTGTGTGAGAGAGAGAGAGAGAGAGAGAGA
>NC_141049.1:30073930-30320561 GCF_041138505.1 Cibotium barometz
CACTTATTCATGTAGGAAATGGTTTGTATATGTTATACTCATGTATGTATTAAAAACTTCTCTAAGAATTAGATTCTTATTGAGTTGAGTCTATTTGGAACAGGGTCACATGTGTGATAATGGCTATTAAACTAGAATATTCTGTTGGTGTTTGAAGTTAATAATGTTAAAAAAGGAAGTTAGTATTCCCTATTTTGTGTTTTGAAGGAGATTTGAAGATAGTTAGGAGCTGTTTATACTTGAGTTTAAACCAAGTTCGTTGGCTTCGAGTTTTGGATGCAACATGTGTGTCTCACAGTAACCGTTCAAGGATAAGGGCTTGCATTTAAAAATAAAATGTTGCTAATTTAATGGATTATGTTAATGAAAATGAAGTTGGAACATTTGGAAGGGTTGAAAATAAAGAGGAACATAGAGGAGTCCATGGTGAAATCCACTTACAAGAAACAGAGCAATTGCCAATGTTATGGTACTTCAAGAACCTATCAATGAACATCGAAATGCATAGCCACAGAAAGATATTGAGCAAGGCTCTTTTTCATTTGATTTAAATGAGTCGCCTGTGGATGATAATTTTCATTTTATTTGTTGTGTCATTGGTGATGTGAAAGATATTAAATCTGAATGTCACTCTATAAGGCAAGTGTTTTCATTTCCTCGGAATGTCACTCTATAAGGCAAACGTTTTCATTTCCTCCGAATGTTAAGCACCCAGCAACTATGGTGGTGTATTCCGGAGATTGCAATCTTCACTTATTAGGAGCCCTTACTTATAAGTGCCATTTTTGTAATGCACTAATTTGGAAATGTGAGGCATCAAGAAAGCTAAGACAATATGTAGGCAAACACTACTGTGGAAGTGGGAATGTCTCTTTACTACCTTTGGAAAACCCACCTCCTGCATTGGCTGAGTTGCTGCTTGGTAATGATAATACAAGTAAAGAATAGAGAAAGAATATTTGCTCTTACAATAATGCCTTGGCATTTGTTTCACTTGGTGCTCACTTGGATAATCAGTTCACTAAGGGGGGAAGGAGTATTTAATTTTCGAATCCATAGTACTATTATATCATCATGTTGGTTCTGTAATACCTGATGAAACACGAGATGCGGCTCCTCGATTTACCCAACTATATGTGTATGATATATATAGAGCACGAATCAGAGAATAGACTTCATGGGATGCCTTCTTTAAATGTTGCAGTCAAGTCCACATGTAGATCTGAGAATGGTCATCACTGAAGCGCAATCAACTTCAAGGAAATACCTGGTTCCTATAGGAACTGAGGTAGTAGCTATCATGCTGGTCAAGGGGATGATTTACATGTGGGGCATAGAGATATTCAAATAGTGTCACGCACAAGTGCTATAAAAACAATATCTAACTTGCACCGTTCGTATATGCCTCTATTATATGTTCTCCTATTTCCTCGAGGCGAGGATGGTTGGCATGTTGGAATTCCACTCAATGGTAGGAATAGACAAGATGCAAATGAGGAGACAAAGACCTTAATTCAACACAGTAATATTATGCATATAGACTACAAATAAGGGAAGATACAAATG
This sequence comes from Cibotium barometz, assembly GCF_041138505.1. Taxonomy (NCBI): domain Eukaryota; kingdom Viridiplantae; phylum Streptophyta; class Polypodiopsida; order Cyatheales; family Cibotiaceae; genus Cibotium; species Cibotium barometz. The sequence continues at coordinate 30,075,497 of NC_141049.1, forward strand.
CCTTTCTTCTGCGTTGGCTATTGCAACAATACATTGTTGATGCATATAGTAGCATGGAAGAATCTAGATTAGTATGTCCATATGCAATAATCTGAAAGCATTGTGTGTGTTGAAGTATACCAAGGTCTTATAGATATGGTTAATTCAAGTGATGGGGTCAATAGAGTCTCTGGGGGCATTGCTGGGGGGACACATGGTAGTTCTACCATCTTCATATACTAGGGGGCCTAGATATATGCATCAATTGTACTAAGATTCAATGGAAATTGTTAGGAAGATGGGTAAACCTGACCTATTTATTACCTTCACTTGCAATCCTAAGTGGGATAAAATAACCAATGCCTTACTGCCTGGTCAGGCTCCCCAAGATCGACCTGACTTTACAGCTCAGGTCTTTTATGAGAAACATAAGGACATGATGCACTTATTGGTGATTTTTTTTTTTGGATATTTTTTTCTGTTATTGAATTTCAAAAAAGAGGCTTGCCACATGCACATATATTATTGATATTAGAAAGTGGAAGTAAACTGGTTGAGTTTGCACACTATGATATGTTGGTATGTGCTGAACTTCTTGATAAGGTGATGTTTCTTGGGTTGCACACCATAATTAGTCATTGTAATATCCATGGACCATGCGGGGAACTAAATATGCGCCTTCCTTGCATGGTTAACGGGAGATGTAAACATCGGTACCCTCGAAATTTTTTCGAGACTACTAGCGCGTTGAAGACAATGGATATCCAACTTACATGCGGAGAGATGATGGTAGTTTCATACAAGTAAAGGATCAAAGGGTGGATAGTTGATGGGTTGTTCCATATAACCCTTTTCTATCTATGAGGTACAAAGCCCATATTAACATTGAAGTATGCTTTATTCTTACTGTCGTAAAGTATTTGTATAAGTATGTATACAAAGGATATGATAGAGCTACTATAGAGTTGCAACTCACACGGGATTATTGATGAGCTTAGTTAATATTTGGATGCGCGGTACGTGTTTGCGTCAGAGGCATGCTGGCGCATATACCAGTATGATTTGCATGAAGAAAAGCGTGATATACAAAGGTTGCATGTCCATCTCCCAACGCACAACTGTGATATTCAATGATCAGGATGATTTGCATGTGATGTGATTAGTTCTGACAGAAACCAAAGAACATCTTTGACTGAATGGTTCAAAGTTAATCAATTGTATACAGATGCAAGTAGCCTGCTATATGTTGATTTCCCTTGCAAGTGGGTGTGGAATTCAGTTTTGTGCTCATGGACTAAAAAAAAAGAGAAAATGTGATTGGACGTATGTATAATGTTACTCAGAGTGCAGGTGAGCAATATTACTTACGCATGTTACTTAGTGTGTGCAAAGGTTGTAAATCTTTTGAGGATTTACGAACGGTGAACGGACATTTGTATCCCTGTTTTAAGGCTGCATGTGAAGCCAGAGGAATGCTAGAGAGCAAGAGGAGTGGTATATGTGTCTCCAAGAAGCTGCATTCTAGAAAACAAGATTCTAGCTACGTCAATTGTTTGTTATTATAATGGTTTTTTGTGAGCCTATATCCCCTGGACACCTTTGGAATAAATTCTCCACCGAGATTTCAGATGATTTTTTCCATTCCTTGCAGCAGCAGAGAGGGTGTATAGATGTTGGTGTTTTTCATTCCATAGCAAAGAATCAAGATTTGTTGTAATTGCAAGACCTCTTACAACTGTATGGAAAGTAGTTGCATGATTTTAAAGGGTTACCTATTCCCAATAGATCAAGTGTTGCCAATGTCAACAATGATTTTAAAGGGTTACCTATTCCCAATAGATCAAGTGTTGCCAATGTAAACAATGGTTTGCTGATGGAAGAGATAATGTTTGATTCTGTTCAGCAGACAGATTTGTCCATTTCCATGGAAAGGAGTCTAAATAGTTGTCAATCAAGAGCATTTGACACTATCCTCGAGGCTGTTTCTTTGAACGAGGGTGGTGTTTTTTTCCTTGATGGACTAGGTGGATCAGGAAAAACCTATCTTTATAATGCCTTGCTATAATGATTACGTGGAGAGAATCAAATTGCATTGGCATGTGCATCATTTGGAATATCTGCATTGTTACTTTCAAATGGTTGTACACAACAACGCACTCACGTTTTAAAATTCCATTGGTGCTCAATACTTCTAGCACATGTGGAATTAAAGCTAGCAGCCCATTAGCGGAGGTGTTGAAGCTTGCAAGGTTAATTATTTGGGATGAGGCTCCAATGATGCATCAGTGCACATATGAAGCACTGGACATGACATTGAAAGACATTATGCAGAGTTATATGTGGAATTAAAGCTAGCAGCCCATTAGCGGAGGTGTTGAAGCTTGCAAGGTTAATTATTTGGGATGAGGCTCCAATGATGCATCAGTGCACATATGAAGCACTGGACATGACATTGAAAGACATTATGCAGAGTGATATAGTGTTTGGTGGGAAAGTATTGCTCTTTGGTGGTGACTTTAGGAAAATCTTACTGGTTGTACCAGAGGGATTGCGTGAGGACATTGTTGATGCAACATTATGCCGGTCACAGATTTGGAGATATGTGAATGTTCTAAAGCTCACCCAAAACATGCGGGTTAGATAGAGTGCTTATGATTGTACATAACAAGAATTTGTCAAATAGACATTACAAATTGGAGACGGCTCTATAGTTCATCCAAACAATGAAGGCATAGTGGTAATACCACCACGAATGTTGATCCATGGAAACTAGAATGGGTATACAAAGATCTTCAGAGGGTGGAGGAGTATGGATGCTTCTTTAAAGACTGTGCTATACTTGCACCACGAAATCTAGAGGTTGATGAGGTTAATGAACTAGCCTTGAGTGCATTGCCCGGTCTTGAAAGAGAATACCTTAGTGCTAATTCGGTTGCTTCTTCCGAGAATGATGCAATATTGTACCCAATTGAGTACTTGAATAGTTTGAACTTGGGTGGTGGTTACCCTCCTCATTGCTTGATTCTAAAGATTAATGCTCCTATCATGCTACTCCACAATTTGGATCCTCGGTGGGGACTTTGTAATGGTACCAGATTCATATGTAAGCAATTTCACTCAAAGTTGATAGAAGCAAAAATCATTACAGGTACAAACATTGGAGATAGGGTCTTTATTCCCAGGATAACATTCATACCTACTATGCTGCAATTGCCTTTTGACATGAGATTAAGGAGACAATTTCCTGTAAGGTTAGCCTTTGGTATGTCAATAAATAAGTCCCAAGGACAAACATTGAGTGTATTGGGACTTTACTTGGCCACACAAGTATTCACACATGGATAGTTGTACATTGCTATGTCACGTGTTAGATCATTTGATGCAGTAAAAGTGTGTGTAAATCATTATATGGAATTAGAGAGCATTATAGAAGGTTCAACACCGAAGTCTTCACAACCAATGTTGTCTACAAGGAGGTTTTCCAAATGGCATAAATCAGGATGTAAATTTAATCTATGCCCAAAAGGTAGAGAACAAGCTATTGATATGACAGCTTACATTCATAGATATATCTGTATCAATGAAGAGAATGTTTCCAATTATGTAACATGTGTAATCTATGTTGTCTTTCTGTGCAATCTTTCACATTGATGCGTCTCTCTTTGGTATTATTGAATTCATATGTATAAATCTACTTGCATTTAGCTAAAGATACCATGTAGATCCACAAAAGAGGGTGCCCCGTCATTGCTCAAGAGGTGGTTCTAATTGTTGAGATGGCGAACGGGTGTGGGTGAGTTCCTATTTGTTATTTTTGGACATTTGGATAAGCAAACGTTTACTTTTGACTTGCTTTTATTTATTTTTTTGGCTTGGCACAAAATACTAAACATATATATATATATATATATATATATATATATATATATATATATATATATATATATATATATATGAGAGAGAGAGAGAGAGAGAGAGAGAGAGAGAGAGAGAGAGAGAGAGAGAGAGAGACCTTAAAGTGTTATGTAAATTGTTAGTATTGTGAGTGTTATATTTGATATCAGGGGTATATTTCTTAGGATGGAGGTGGCAAGGAGATCATTTTCATTTGTTTATGGTGATGGGATATTGAAGGTAATTATTTTTGAGATTGCTATAATTCAGGTATTTTTGTTTTCCATAATCTATGTAATATTCATGGTGGCTGAATTGTAGATCCTCCATTTTGGGAAGAACAAGCAATAACATCTCTAATTATCAAATTGTTAGAGAGCACCGGTGTTTTACGGTATATATAGAAACTTATTTTTTATGTAGGTTTTGCATTTTCTTTGATAAATTTATATTGTTATTGATAAATTCTTTTCACACAACAAGGAATATCTTTATTTTTTAGAACTCAAATTATTGTTGGGTTTGTATGGTCAAGACCCTTACAAACAACGAGAGCTTTGGGCTCCTTGGAATTTACAGTATGAGATTACAAAAGATCGTGGATCAACTTCATGTGCATGTAATGTTTGTGGACTATGAGAAGCTTGATAGGTTAGATTTTTGAGTCATAGGCACTAGACAATATAGAACTTTTTGGTTTGCTATCTACAAGCCTGTTCAAATTCCATTCACCTCAAATATTGATCCACCAAATGAGTTATGTAAGGTTTTGTTGTTTTCCTTCTTTTTTTCCACGAAAAGTTTATCTTGCACTAGCAAATGTTTTTTTCTTTAATGTTTTTTTTGCCAGATGGAGGCGAGGAGTATAGGCTTCCAACAAGGAGAGATAATCCAGCTGTCTAAAGATTTTTTAAAAGCTTTGTTCAGGTGTGTTGAGATTGTCAACATTATTTTGGGTTGAAATGCTGGTTGTTTATCTACGCCAAGTTTGGTGCTTTATTTAATGAAATTAAGTGCTTTAGAAGTTTCTACATGTATATATATGGCAAGCATGGTGTGTTTATATATAGGTTGGCAAGTTAGGGACCATGGGGCCCATCGTGGGCTTCAAATATAAGGCTTATCCCTACTTACCCTCCTTCAAAGATGAGTGTTTTTTTTTCAATTGTCTGGAATTAGAAAGTCAAAAAACACGCACACCCGTGTGTGCCATCGCTTTCACAAAATGAGGGCTTGAACCCGTGATCTTGGGACTCTAGAGCAACACCTCTCTCTATTGCACTGATTTGTGATCGACAAATAAGAATACTGTTGCCCGTCAGGGACAGGTCAAGCCACTAGTATAAAAAAGTTGTTGTTTCAAGTTGTTTCTTTGTCCTAAGGATAAAACATGTTGATATCTCAATCTAAGGCTTAGTAGAATCAACGACATATTAGGCAAGTGTGTATTGCAAGGAATAAAAGGATGTGTCATTGCAAAGGAACTTAGCTTAGATAAGATGGTAATGAGCTAAACATGTAAATTCTTTCTTTTTGATTTTTTATGATTTTAAAATGTAGAACTTTTCTATTGTATAATATTGTTTGGTGGTGATCTTCAATATTGTTTGGTGTGTGTGTGTGTGTTGGTTGCACGCGTTTTTTAAAAATGTTAAAATTTTTTAAAAATATTTTTATTAATTTGAAACAATAAGTGTGTGTGTGTGGGTCTGTGCGAGAGAGAATTATGTGCGTGTCTTAAGTTTGAGAGATTTTTTTTTAAATGTTGAAAGTATTCGGAAATGTTTTTTTTAATTCGAAGAGTGCGAGTGTGTGCGTGTGTGTTCTAAAGAGTTTTTCAAATGTTATAATAATTTTAATAGTGTGTGTGTGTGTGTGTGAGAGAGAGAGAGAGAGAGAGAGAGAGAGAGAGAGAGAGAGAGAGAGAGAGAGAGAATCATGTGCGTGTCTTAAGTTTGTGTGTTATTGAGAGAATGTTGAAAGTTTTTGGAAATGTTTTTTTGATTTGAATAGCGTGTCACGTGTGTGTGTGTGGGTGTGTGTGTGTATGTGTGTGTTGGATTTTTAAAAATGTTGAAAGTTTTTTAAAATGTTTTATTAATTTGAAACAGCATGCGTGTGTGTGTGTGTGTGTGAGAGAGAGAGAGAGAGAGAGAGAGAGAGAGCGTGTGTGGGTGGGTGTGTGCGTGAGAGAGAATTATGTGCATGTCTTAAGTTTGTGTGTTGGTTGAGAGATTTTTAAAAAAATGTTGAAAGTTTTTGGTGCCATCTTTTTTATTTGAATAGCATGTGTGTGTGTGTGGGTGTGCATCTTCATGTGTGTGTTGGATTTTTAAAAATGTTGAAAGTTTTTTAAAGTGTTTATTGATTCGAAAATCAAGTGTGTGTGTTTGTGTGTGTATGCGAGAGAGAAAGAGATAATTATTTACGTGTCTTAAGTTTGTGTGTTAGTTGAGAGTTTTTTTTTAAAATGTGTATTTTTTTAAAAATGTTTTATTAATTTGAACAGCATGTGTGTGTGAGAGAGAGAGAGAGAGAGGGTTATTTTTGTGTGTCTTAAGTTATTGTGTTCGTTGAGAGAATTTTTGTGTGTCTTAAGTTATTGTGTTCGTTTTGAGAGATTTTTTCAAAAAAGGTTACGTAGGGATGTGATTTGAATGGCATGTATTTTGTATGCACGTTAACTTTGTAGAATACATTGTGCCCTATGTTTTGTATAGTAGGTTTATAAGAATCCAAGTTGCACTTACACCTAGGAGGAGTGGATTAGTAAGAGCAACTTCTTATACACATACACACAAACACACACATCGAGAAAAGGGTGTGTACTTATGTGTCTTAAATTAAACACACATGTATACACACAAAGGGTAAGCACCCAAATGTACAATTTCAAACACCCATGTACACACACAATGTAATTGAAATTATTGTTTTTGACACTCATACGATGCATAGATTTATATACACATACACTTAGTATTCATGCATCTACTTACTTATATGTATGTATGATTGACATACATACATATATGTATGCATCTGCTTACTTATATGTATGTATGTATGATTGACATAGATGGAAGAGGTGACTTGCATTTTTTTTGAGCACATGAGGAGCACTCTTTCCTTCAAGGAAAGGGTGAATTTGGTTGTAGAGTTTGAGCATCGCTTTTTTCATAGCCCAAGTTGGTTTGGGCCATGACTGGTTCATGCTATTAATTGGTACGATGTTTATCAAATTACTATACATTTAGATATAGAAAATTTAGATGAAAATATAAAGCTCATGAATATTAAAGAAAGCTTAGACTTGATTTATCATTACAATATATAGTATAATGTCCATGGTGATAGAGGTCAAGTATGACAAGTATTTAATGAAGTTATTAAGTATATCCCAAAGCATAAGCTCCTTTGAAAATAAATATGGTTGTTCTTCTTCTCAGCGACCATTGGTGCTAGATTGCTTTTGGTATTTTTCATTCTTTCTTCTTGTCTCTAAATATAAAAAGATTATGATTGTTATTAATGTATGGTTTGATTATGTTTTATGTGGAGACATGTCATTAAATATCTTAAAGTTGACCTATGACAATAATAAATTGTTGGATATGGTCTTCTTTGAGGAGATGCCACAATTGGGAATTTTCGGATACCAGCGTAGCCCAAAATGGAAAGTTCTTGGGTTTGATGGGTGGGGTGATATATATTAATCCTCGGTATATTTATTTAGTCTTAGACCCTTATAGGCTAGATGACAATCTCAAGCTCCTCTTAATCAAAGAGGCATTGGGATTACTAGATGGCTTTTACATTGTGGGTAGTAGATGTAGGAGCATGGAGGAAAAGCGCTTCATTTTTAGGAAAATATTGAAGTGCATTCTATTAAGGAAGTTGGTAAAGATAATGTAATAAGCTTTAAGATTATTGATGGATGTATCTTGTCTCTCTCTCTCTCTCTCACTATCTCCTGTTCTCTCTGTTTGTCTGTCTGTCTATTTGTCTCTCTCTTTCACACACACACATACACACACATGAAATACATCGATAGTTACTCTTACCCTTTATTTTGTATTTGGTGTGAAATGTAGCTAGGACTGGGTGACAAAAATAGAGAGTTTGCTATTTATTGGGCCTCTGTGTGTGATTGTGTAGAAGCAAGAACAAGGACGATAAAATCAAAGTTGGTGATTTCGAGTACAATTCTCTCTTCAACTTGAGGTTCATTTTTTTGATGCCCTTTTTTGTCTCTATCTATTTTTGTGTTTGTTGTCAATATGGGATGCATAGATAAAGGAATTTTTTTGTTCGTATTTTGGTTAGCTAGAGAAAGAGGGAGAGAGAGAGAGAGAGAGAGAGAAAGAGAGAGAGAGAGAGGAGTGTACACATCAAAATACTCTTTGTATGTCTTTCTATCTTATGATTGTTTTATTATTGATAATTTGTATTGAAAATGTTAGTATAATATGGATATGCTTGGCTGCCCAAGCTAGAAACATTTCATTTTTTAGACTACTACCTTTGAGATTTTTGGTTTGTTTTTTGAGCCAAGGTCAGAGATGACCACGATCGTTTCTGAGACTCGATACTGCCTTTGAGATTGTACAGAATATATGGGTCTTAGAGAATATACAAACTATAGTACTCTTGGAGAATATACACATATAGTAGTCTTATATTAAATGAGAAACATTCTTACAAAAGAAAAAAACTTCTTATAGACAATTATATGTATCATTGTGTACTTTTTTTAAATTAAGGAGACATCTATATGTATATAGTGTTGGTATATAGGTGGGTTACTAGGGTTAGTTATATGTTGGGAAAGATACATAGAGATATTTGTAGAGCCTTAAAATATTAATTTTTGATTTCAGCAAATGGAGATTCAAACTGATAACAACCGCTCCAAAGCTGTACTGGCTGTGAATGATTCTTCTGATGAAGGAGTAGGTTTGTCTACCCCACCTGAGTTGATGAATGTTTGAGGTTCAAAACACCTTGCCCAATCAAGGTCTCCATATGGACAACCAAACTCTAAACATCTACAAACTATTGCGGATATATGTGAGCGCACAAAAATCAGGTTGCTTGTAAGGAGTACTTAGATGCCCTTTGGGATGAGATCCATGGAAGTGATAGCCAAAGGGGAGATATGTTAAGATATGAGTTGACTTATAATCTCCATCGCATCCTTGACACAGTAGTGGTCGCATCATGGAGGCCAACCAACTAGACATGATTTCTTTCATGGAGAACATGCATGTTAAAATCGGGGAACGTCTAGGTGGATGTAATGGGCAATGTAAAGAACAAGTTGATTCTCTAAAAGAGCAAGTATGTACATTAGCCTTAGAGGTATTAAGTCTAAAGATATCTATTAATTGACTCAATGCTATTATGAAAAATATGAGCTGTATGTTAGAAGCGAGGGTAGTTGCCTAGAGATTTTGTGAGAGCAATGATGTTTTTGCTCAAGGGACAAATTGTATTGCAACTTTTAGATTTGGCTCTCCATTTTGGCGATATATATGAATTTTCTATTTCCTCAAGTTCAATACTTCTCTCTTCTATTTTGTTCCCACACTCTTTTTTTCCTATCTTTGAACATGTTTTATATTTTTGTTCTTTATCTCTCTCTCTCTCTCTCTCTCTCTCTCTCTCATTGTCTCTCTCCCCTTCTCTCTGCTCTCTCTCTTTGAAGGTGGATTGTATATATTATACTAACTTATCTATGTGAAGATGGATTGTATATGTTACACCCACTTATCTATTATAAACTTCTCTAAGAATTTCATTGTTTATGAGCTGAGTCTATTTGGAGTAGGGTCACATGTGATAATGGCCGTTAAAGTAGAATAAATGTAATAAGGCAATATTATGTTGTTTGAAGTTAAGAAAAACAGTATTCGTTATTTTGTGTTTTGAAGGAGATTGAAGATGGTTAGGAGCTGTACATATACTTGAATTCGAACCAAGTTTGTCGGCTTCAAATTTTAGATGCATTACGCGTGACTCGTCGTAAATCGTTCATGGACAAGGGCTTGCATTTGAAAATAAAATTTTGCTAATCTAATGGATTAATTTAACATTAAAATGAGTGGAATTGAAACATTTGGAAGGGTTGAAAATCAAGAGGAGCATAGAGAATTCCATGGCAGAATCCACTTAGATTCAAATAACAGAGCAATTGCTAATACTATGGTACTTTAAGAACCTATCAAGAGCAATTGCTAATGCTATGGTACTTCAAGAACCTATCAAAATGAACATCAGAATGCTCAAGCACATAGAGATATGGCACAAGGCCCTTTTTCATTTGATTTAAATGAGCTGCCTATATGGATGATAATTTTTCATTTTATTTAAATGAGCTGCCTATGGATGATAATTTTCATTTTATAACCTATGTTGTTGGTGATGTGAAAGATATTAAATCCAAATGTCACTCTGTAAGGCAGGTGTTTTCATTTCCTTGGAATGTTAAGCACCTAGCAACTATGGTCGTATATTCTGGAGATTGCACTCTTTACTCATTAGGGGCTCTTTCTTATAAGTGACATTTCCTTGGAATGTTAAGCACCTAGCAACTATGGTCGTATATTCTGGAGATTGCACTCTTTACTCATTAGGGGCTCTTTCTTATAAGTGACATTTTTATGGTGCAATAATTTGGAAATGTGAGGTGTCAAGAAAGCTTGGACAATATGTGGGCAAACACTGTTGTGGAAGTGGGAAGGTCTCTTTACTACCTTTGAAAAATCCACCTCATGTAAATGGTTGAGTTGTTACTTGGTAATGATAATGCAAGTAAGGAATACAGAAAGAATATATGCTTTTATAATAATGCCGTGGCATTCATTTCATTGGGTGCTCACTTGGATAGTCAGTTCACTAGGGGGGAGGAGAATTCAATTTTAGAATCCATGGTATCACCTATCATCATGTTGGTTAGTAATACCTGATGAAACATGAGATGCAGCTCCTCGATTTGCCTAACTTTATGTGTATGATAGAGAGCACGAATTAGAGAATAGACTTCATGGGATGCCCTCTTTAAATCATAGCGTACTTGAAAGGTTGCAAACAATGATTTATGGACATAATCCGTACGCCTGTGCACTTCGTACAATGAGAGAAATGTTGTTGTCAAGTCCACATGCTGATTTGAAAATGCATTAGGGGAAGGTTGAGGTCTATAGGGACCCTTTAAGATGCCATGTGATTAAAAGGTCATTAAGGAAAAGGGCCAATCATGTGATGCCATGTATATAAAAATGTTGGGTGATTAAAGGTGGTCAAAAGATTCTCTAGAAGATGCCTTTTTGTACTTTTCATTCCCAAAAAGTGGGGGGAAAAGTTTGTGAAATTTTGGACATCCATAACTTCTACATATGAGCTCAAAATTTGTCGGAGATTAGAGATCCAGAATCTACTCGCTGAGCTCTTTCCATAGATATGTCACATGATATGGTTTTGCCCACTCAATTTTAAATTCAATTTTGGCGAGAAACTTTGAAATTCAAACTTCTAGCCATTTGAAGAATAAGAAGGTATCTAAAGTCAAAGAAACTTAACAATTTAACAAAAAGTCATTAAAATCATAATGTGGCAACTTAAAGGGCCCTTATAGACCTCAACCTTCCCCTAATGGTCATCACACTGAAGCGGGATCAACCTCAAGGCAATACTTGATTCCTATAGGAAGTGAGGGAGCAGCTATCATGCCGGGTCAAGGAGACGATTTTCATGTGGGGCATAGAGATTCAAATAATGTCACGCAGAGGTGCTAGAAAAAAACATCTATCTTGCACCGCTCATTAATGCCTATGTTATATGCTCTTCTATTTCCTCGACGAGGAGAGGATGGTTGGCATGTTGGAATTGTAGGAATAGATAAGGTTCAAATGAGGAGACAAAGGCCGTACTTAACGACAATATTATGAATATGGACTACAGATAAGGGAAGATACAAATGCCTACCTTCTACACGGTGGTCGACTTTTGCAACAGTACATTGTTGATGCATATAGTAGCATGGAACAATCCAGATTAGTATGGATACACAATAACCAGAAAGCATTGTGTGCTGAAGTATACCAAGGTCTTGCAGATATGGTAAATTTAAGTGATGGGGTCAATAAAGTCTCTGCACAGCAGGCATTGTTGGACACAGGGTAGTACTGCCATCTACTACAGATACTAGGGGGCCTAGATATATGCATCAATTGTACCAGGATTCAATGGAAATGGTTAGGAAGATGTGTAAACTTGACCTATTTATTACCTCTACTTACAATCCTAAGTGGGATGAAATAACCAATGCTTTATTTCCAGGTCAGGTTGCCCAAGATTGACCCGACTTTTGACTACACGGGCCTTTTATGAGAAGCATAAGGACACGATGCACTTATTGGTGAAAAAATAAATATTTGTAAGGGTATTGGGATTTTTTTCTGTTATTGAATTTCAAAAAAGAGGCTTGCCACATGCACATATATTATTGATATTGGAAATTGGATGTGAACTGATTGAGATTGCTCACTATGATATGCTGGTATGTGCTGAACTTCTTGATAAGGTGATGTTTTCTGAGTTGCATAACATAATTAGTCATTGTAATGTCCATGGACCATGTAAGGAACTAAATATGCACTCTCCTTGCATGGATAACGGGAGTTGCAAACATCGGTATCCTCAGAATTTTTTCAAGAATACTAGCATTGATGACAATGGGTATCCAACTTACATGCCGGCGAGATGATGCTAGTTTCATCCAGGTAACGGATCATCGGGTGAATAGTTGATGGGTTGTTTCATATAACTATTTTCTCTCTATGAGATAAAAATCCCATATTAGCATAGAAGTATGCTCTACCATTACAGATGTGAAGTATTTGTATAAGTATGTATACAAAAGACATGATAGAGTTGCAAGACACACATGGGGTTATTGATCAGGTTAGTCAATATTTGGATGCACGGTACGTGTCTGCGTCAAAGGCATACTGGCGCATATATTAATATGATTTGCATGATGAAAAGCCTGATATACAAAGATTACATGTTCATCTCCCGATGCACAATAATGTGCTATTCAATGACTAGGATGATTTGCGTGATGTGGTTAGTTGTGACAGAAACCAAAGAACATCTCTCACCGAATGGTTCAAAGCTGATCAATTGTATGCGGATTGTAAATAGCTTACGATATGTTGATTTCCCTTGCAAGTGGGTGTGGAATTCGACTCTTCGCTTATGGACTAAAAGGAAAAGGGAAAATATGATCGGATATATGTATAATGTTAGTCCGAGTGCAGGTGAACAATATTACTTATGCATGCTATTAACAGTGTGCAAAGGGTGTAAATCTTTTGAACAGTGTTGAATGGACATTTGTATCCCTATTTCAAGACTGCATGTGAAGCCAGAGGAATGCTGGAGAGTATATGTGTCTTCAAGAAGCTGCAATTCAGTATACAAGATTCCAGCTACGTCAATTGTTTGTCATTATAATGGTTTTTTGTGAGCCTTTATACCCTTGACAGCTTTGGAACAAATTCTCCACTAAACTCTCAGATGTTTTTTTCCATTCCTTGCAGCAAAGAGGGTGTGCCGATGTTGGTGTTTGTCATTCTATAGTAAAGAATCAGGCTTTGTTGCACATGCAAGACCTCTTACAATAGTATGGAAAACGGCTAGCTGATTTTGAAGGGTTGCCTGTTCCTCATAGATCAAGTGTTTCACTATCAACAATGGTTTGCTGATGGAAGAGATGATGTTTAATTCTGTTCAACAGGTTGATTTGTTTGTTTCCATGGAAAGGAGTCTAAATAGTTGTCAATCAAGAGCATTTGATATTATCCTTAAAGCTGTTTCTTTGAACCAGGGTGGTGTATTTTGCCTTGATGGACTAGGTGGATTAGGTAAAACATATCTTTATATTTCCTTGCTATCTCGATTGCATGGAGAGAAACAAGTTGCTTTGGCATGTGCATCGTCTGGAATAGCTGCATTGTTACTTTCAAATGACTGTACAACTCACTCACGTTTCAAAATCCCATTGGTGCTTAATGCTTCTAGCACATGTGGAATCAAAGCTAATAGCCCATTGGTTGAGGTGTTAAAGCTTGTAAGGTTAATCATTTGGGACGAGGCTCCAATGATGCATTGGTACACATATGAAGCATTAGACAGGATATTGAAAGACATTATGTAAAGTGATACAGTGTTTGGTGGGAAAGTTATTCCCTTTGGTGTGGTGACTTTAGGCAAATCTTATCGGTTGTGTCACAGGGATCGCGTAAGAATATTGTTGATGCAACATTTGCCAGTCACATATTTGGAGATATGTGAATGTTTTAAAGCTCACCCAAAACATGCGGGTTAGACCGAGTGTTTTAAAGCTCACCCCCAAAACATGCGGGGTAGGCAGAGTGTTTTAAAGCTCACCCAAAACATGTGGGTTAGACAGAGTGCTTAGAATTGTACAGAACATGAATTTGCCAAATGGACATTACAAATTGGAGATGGCTCTATAGGCCATCCAAACAATCAAGGTAGAGTGGTAATTCCACCACAAATGTTGATCCATGGTAACTCTATTTTGAGTTTGGTAGAATGTATATACAAAGATCTTCAGAGCAAAGATATTCAGAGAGTGTAGGATTGTGCATGCTTCTTCAAAGATCATGCTATTCTTGCACCACATAATCTAGAGGTTGATGAGCAATGAACTAGCCTTGAGTGCATTTCTCGGTCTTAAAAGAGAATACCTCAGTGCAGATTCGGTTGTTTATTCTGAGAGAATGATGCAATATTGTATCCAATTGAGTACTTAAACAGTTTCAACTTAGGTGGTGGTTACTCTCCTCACCGCTTACTTCTAAAGATTAATGCTCCTACCATGATGCTTTGCAATTTGGACCCTCAACGGTGGGGACTTTGTAATAGTACCAAATTGATATGCAAGCAATTTAACTCAAAGGTGATAGAAGTAGAAATCATTACAGGTACAAACATTAGAGACAGGGTCTTTATTCCCAGGATAACATTTTTACCTACTATGCTTCAATTTCTTTTTGACGTAAGAAGGAGACAATTTCCTATAAGGTTAGCTTTTGGTATGTTAATAAATAAGTCCCAAGGAGAACATTGAGTGTATTGGGACTTTATCTGGCCACACAAGTATTCACACATGGACAATTGTACATTGCTCTGTCACTTGTTAGATCATCTGATGTAGTGAAAGTGTGTGTAAAGCATATTGTGGAATATGAAAGTAGCATAGAAGGTTCAAACAAAATCTTCACAACCAATGTTGTCTACAAGGAGGTTTTGCAAATGGCATGCAAAAGAATGTAAAGCATATTGTGGACTATGAAAGTAGCATAGAAGGTTCAAACAAAATCTTCACAACCAATGTTGTCTACAAGGAGGTTTTGCAAATGGCATGCAGAAGAATGTAAATGTAAATGGCAAATTACAAACACTAGAGACTACATTTATAGACATCTTTGTATCAATGAAGTAAGCATTTGAATGGAGAATGTTTGCAAAGATGTGACGTGCAATCTATGTTTGCTTCTGGCTTGCTTTTATATACAGTGCCATTATTTTATTCCTTTCTTAGCTCAAGCTACTGAACACACACACACAGACACACACACACACACACACATATATAGAGACCTCAAAGTCTTATGTAAATCATTAGTGTAGTGAGTGTTGAGAGATCCCTCTGCCCCCTCCGCGCACCGGATTCCCGATAGTTGATAGAAGCAGAAGCAGCCCCCTCATGCGCGGGGCAGGGTTTCTCACTCCGGGCCTCGCCCACGAATGTCCAGGCACGAGACTAGGTTGGTGGTCACTCCGAAAACCGAAACAGGAAAAATTTCCCATGCCCGGAAAGCAGGGACGATTCCACCTTTTTGAATTTTCTTAACGAATTTTTCTAACGAGATCAATTCTAAACTATCCTTCACCTGAATAAACCAGATAGAAGGAAGCTATCACTGATAAAATTTGATCATCTGAGTAAATTCAATGCTTTTTTCCTAATCAAGATCAGGCACAACCGTTGATTCACTCAATTGAGAAATTTATCAGGGAATTAACTAACTATTCGAATCCTAACGTAATCCTAAGATTTTTCAGTTTGATTATTAAAACTCCACTGATTCCAGCCTAACCCCATCCGGCCCATGGGTTAGCCACTACCCTGCCCCACTGGAATCGGTAAGATCCAAACAAGTACTCACCCACCCATAATTGAAATGCCTTTCTTAACTTTAGCTTTAGAAAATAGATACGCACACACTCCTCTTCCATTGACAAACAATTTACTGGTTACACATGTCATACTTCAAAATTTTCATTGAGTCTTTGTTTCTCACAAACAGTATCACTCTGGACTCTCCGTTGAGACCAGCGAGTCAACAACGAGATCCGTGAGATAGATTACAATAACATTGGTCTGTCATACAATATCTTCCTCGACATAAGTATGGGTGTCCTTGGCACTGCGAGCCCGTGCATCGCCTGGTCAGAACCCTCCAGGATCCTCCTTAGGTGTCCTGGCACTTCACTCAGGGACCGCTTCGTCGGCCCTTGCCCATCGTATCGGAAGCGCACCATTTTAACCATACCGAGGCTAGAGCTCGGCAGGCTTTACGGCGTGAGCTGTCCCTCAAACACTCCCAGTTGTTGCAACCAAACTTCCCTTAGATAAACATATATGCCAAATGCTCCCTCCACCAGCATTTTGGCGTAAGACAGTCCTTTAAGAAAACAGGGTTTCTATGCAAGTTTTCAGTTTTGATTTTGTTTGAAAACCATGAATAATCTTAAATCCGTATCCCAATACTTCTAGATCTAGGTCTGAATTCCAAACAGAATTCCTCGAATTCTGTTAACTTGATCCTCAGATCAAAATCAAAAGTCTTAACTTAGTTTCAGATTCGGTGGGTGATTTGAGTACATTTTCCCTGAACTGATCACATCATCTTTGACGAAGGAATTAGGTCTTGGTCTCATCAATAGTTTGAATCAGAGTTTGGGTCTGGAAAGGTTCTTCCTAAACTATCTTTCTCGAAAGGTACTATTTCAATTTCTCTTTTTCTAAATTTTGTTCGAACGAATATTTGCTTACAGATTTCTAAAACATGGATTTCTTAAGAGGAATAAAATAATCATTTATCTCGATCTTCGACTTCGATAATTTAATTGAATTTTCTCATTACCATCTAAGTGAATATGAAATGGTAGAATTTCCTCTCACATATTATCTACCTATTCATTTTTCCAATTTTTACGAAAATTAACAGAAGATTAAAGAGAACCCTTATTTAATTATAAAGATTCTATATGCATCTAATTATGCATAAAATCCAATTCTGATGAAAGTCACACTTTTATCATCATAAAAATCATTTATGATGAAAATCACTCTTTTAATAAAAAAATATCTTTTATACACCCATTTACGCATAAAAATCATTTATGATGAAAATCATACTTTTAATATAAAAAAATATCTTCTATGCATATGTTTATGCATAAAAATCTTTTATGATGAAAATCATACTTTTAATATAAAAAATATCTTCTATGCATATGTTTATGCATAAAAATCTTTTATGATAAAAATCACACTTTTAATATAAAAAAATATCTTCTATGCATATGTTTATGCATAAAAATCTTTTATGATGAAAATCACACTTTTAATATAAAAAAATATCTTTTATGCACCCATTTATGCATAAAAATCATTTATGATGAAAATCACTCTTTTAATATAAAATTTCTTTTATGCAACCATTTATGCATAAAAATCATTTATGATGAAAGTAACACTTTTATAATAAAAAATAATCTTTTATGCATACTTCTATGCATGAAAATCAAATATGATAAAAGTAACACTTTTATAAAAAAATAATAATCTTTTATGCATACTTCTATGCATGAAAATCAAATATGATAAAAGTAACACTTTTATAAAAAATAAATAATCTTTTATGCATACTTTTATGCATAAAAATCAAATATGATAAAAGTAACACTTTTATAGTAAAAAAATAATCTTTTATGCATACTTCTATGCATGAAAATCAAATATGATAAAAGTAACACTTTTATAATAAAAAAATAATCTTTTATGCATACTTCTATGCATGAAAATCAGTATGATGAAAGTAACTCTTTTAAAATAATCTTTTATGCATTATTTTATGCATAAAAATTAATATGATAAAAGTAACACTTTTAAAATAAAAATAAATTTTACTTTATACAAATAATCAAAATGCATCTTTTATGCATGAAAATGACACTTTAGAATATAGAAATCATAAGGATTACTCTTTTAGAATAATGAAAGATAATACTTATTTCTAATTTTTTTTTTTGAAAAATTTTGCCATAACCTCCTTTGTATGGCTGACCATTTTTCAATTTTTAAGACTCTAAAATTAATTAAAAATGCACCAAGAGTATTTAAATCATTCTAAAGTAACATTTTTCTACTTATTTAAGAGAAACATTATGAATAAACTTGATTTTATTCATTAATCATTCACCTAGGATAAATAATGGTTGGATTTACTAGAGAAGAGAGGGGAATGCCTTTTGCAAATGGCATAACATCATTTGCAATGAAGAGAAGACAAAAACCATAAAAAACCATAAAAAACCATAGAATGAATGGTAAAGAGAAGAATCTCCAACTTACTAATGAATTTGAGAGCTTTCCTTTGGCTTGATGGTTTGAGAGTTCTACTCTTGTTTGAAACAAGAGTGGCCACCAATCTTTTGGAAGAGGGAAGGTCAAAAAACTAATGAATTATGAGTAAATTCACAGTTTTCTGGCACTTGGGAGAGGCAGGGTAACAGTGCAAAACACTATTGAGTTTTAACAAAGAGGAGGGCTTCTATTTATAGGAAAAAGTGAGCTTCTAACCAAGCCAACTGATTCTAGAATTTTTCAGATCAGTTTGGTCAATTTTTGACCATTTTTAGGTCAGTTTTGCTCACTTTTTGGATCTAGTTGAAATAGGAGAGAGGAGAGATAAAAATATCCCATTATTTGGGAGTTTAAAACTCATTCAAGCATTTGAAATAGGTGCCTCCTTCATGAGGGGAATTCCCCCATGTAGAGGTGTCAAAAATGCATCATTTCATCTAAATATCTCTCTTTTTTTAACTATTAACCTTGTCCTTAGTCAACTCTTCATCTTATGTGAGTATTTACTCATTTTTGGGAGATTTTTCTTTTATTTCTTCATTTACCTCCTCCCTACATTTGGATGAATCTTATTGGTCCATTGGAACCTTAATTTAAAATTAACGAAAAAATCTTCACCCCCAGGATAATGCTTCTTGGACAGATTTCTTGAACAGATTATAGTTAATTTCTAATGCACCTTCTGAAAATCTTTTTGAACTTCTGTTTCAGGGGAACTTATTTTAATAAGATGAGATATTTTTCTATCTAAAAATATTTAAAAACTGAATTACCACTCTCTAGAAGATTTTCTCTCTGTAGGCCAAAACTGGTAGAAACAAGATCTTTTATATTTCTGAAGAGGGATTTGATTATTACAAGGGAAGATGCTGGACATCTTGAGAGGCTAGGGAGGAATCTTACATTCTCTCCCAGTTGAAAAACGCGAGATGTCCTCATCTCGCAAACTGGGGGTAATCCCGCAACAGATCGGCTTCAATCTCCCAGGTGGCATCTTCAAAAGGATAGAACTTCCATTATACTAATAATTCTCTGAGAATTCTATTCTCTGAGAATCTTTTCTCGAACATCAAGAATTTCTTCAGGTTGGAGTTCCATCTACCCTTGGGTTGAAGAGGTTAGGATTTCATCATCAAGCACATGATTTGGGCTTGGCACATATTTCTTTAGAAGGCTTACATGAAATACATTATGAACTTTGAGATGAGGAGGCAGAAGAAGCTCGTAGGCTAAGTCACCTACTTTCTTTGTAATCAAATATGGCCCACAATGTCTGGGGGATAATTTCTTGTACTTTCCAAGAGATAAAGAACTTCTTTTGTTCCATACTCGAATGAAGACTATATCTGCTTCTTTGAATTCTATGTCTGTCCTCTTCTTATCTGCATACTGCTTCTGTCAATCCTGGGCAGCTTTAATATCTTTACGAATTGACTGCATCTGCTGCTCCATGTCGTCAAGCATCTGTTTGGACATCTCGACCCTAATCAATGGGTGGGACCAAGTTAGTGGAGTTAAGCAATCTTGTCCATACAGAGCTTTAAAAGGGCTCATCCCGATACTTCGGTGATAAGAAGCATTGTAGGCAAACTCGACTAGATGCAGATAGCTTAGCCACTTCTTGGGTTCCCTGCCACAGCATGACTGAAGTATATCTTCGATTACTTCATTTACCCTTTCAGTTTGACCATCGGTCTCAGGGTGATAAGCTGTGCTGAGATCCAAGAAAGTTCCCACTGCTTCAAAAAATGCAGTCTAGAACCTTGAAGTAAATTTGGGATCTGGATCACTTACTATTCTCCTGGGTAGGCCATGCAATCTGAAGATTTCTTTGAGGAACACTCTGGCCACATCCATTGCAGTGTAGGTTTTTTTTACTGGAATCAGATGGGCAACTTTGGTTAGTTTGTCAACTACCACGAAAATGGAGTTGTAACCTGATTGCACTGAAGGTAATCCAGTAATAAAATCCATACTGATACATTCCCACTTCATCTGGGGAATGTCCAATGGATGTAACTTCCCAGGCATTTTTACTCTTTCAGCTTTGACTTTCTGGCATGTTAGACATTGACGTACATGATTCAGTACATCCTTTTTCAGACCAGGCCAAAAGAAGCTTTTCTTTACAGACATGTAGGTTTTGATGAAACCTGGATGTCTTGCTATAAGGTTGTCATGGGCTTCATTCAGAATTTGACCCTTGGTTCTCTCATCATTGGGAATGCACAGCCTGCGATTATAATACATGATGCCATCATCCAGGCTGTACCCTTGAACTCGGTTCAACTCCTGTGGAGTTTTGCTTTCCTGCATAAGTAGGGTAGCAATAGGGCGAAAGAATCTATCCTGCATGATCTTCTCTCTTGCGTCAATAATCAAAGGATTTGATATCACAGTAATTGCAAGCAAGGAGGCTTTTCTACTGAGGGCATCGGCTACCACATTTTCTTTGCCTGTGCGGTACTTGATTTCAAAATCAAATTCCTGCAGGGTCTGCATCCACCTTCTTTGGTGCATGTTGAGGTCCTTCTGAGTAAAGATCTACTTTAAGCTTTGATGATCTGTCATCAAAGTGAATCTTTTTCCCAGTAGGTAATGTCTCCACAACTTTAAGGCATAGACTACTGAAAGTAATTCCAGGTCGTGGACAGCATAATTCCTCTCATGCGTTCTGAGCTTTCGGGATTCATAGGCCACTGCATGACCTTCCTGCATAAGTGCACCTCCCAGGGCAAAACTACTTGCATCAGCTACTACCTCAAAGGGTAGAGAGAAATCTGGCAGCTTCAGAACGGCACTGGTTACCAAGGCAATCTTCAGCTTATCAAAAGCACTTTGGCACCTGGCAGACCACTGAAATGGGGTATTCTTTTTGAGAAGGTTAGTCAGGGGGAAGCTATGAGAGCATACTTTGGTATAAAAATTCTATACCAACCAGTCAATCCCAAGAATCCTCTGACTTCTTTCACTGTCTTTGGTTTCGACCAATCTATGACTGCTTGGACTTTTGCGAAATCTGGAGAAATTCCATCTTTGGATACCAAAAAGCCCAAGTATTCAACGTGGTCGGCAGAGAAAGTGCATTTGCTCTTTTTGGCAAAGAGTTGGTGCTTCCTTAGAATCTCAAGAACTTTTCGGACATGAGTCTCATGGTCAGCTGCATTCCTTGAGTAAATCAGAATGTCATCAAAGAAAACTAGAACAAAATCATCCAAGTATTCTCAGAGGATGTCCTGCATTAGGCGATTGAATGTAGCTGGGGCATTAGTTAATCTGAATGGCATGACAGTAAATTCATAATGCCCATAGCGAGTATTGATGGCTGTTTTTGGTATATCTTGATCATTGTTCCTGATCTGGTAGTACCCGGATTTGAGATCTATCTTTGTGAAGATCTGGGCTCCATTTAGCCTATCCAGAAGCTCATCAATTCTTGGGATAGGATACTTATTCTTAACTGTCAGGCTGATTTAGACCTCTGTAGTCCACACAGAGTCTAAGCGTTCCATCTTTCTTTTTCTGAAAGAGAACTGGCGCACCCCAAGGTGAAACACTGGGTCTTACAAACCCTTGTTCTAACAGCTATCTAAGCTATTCCTTGAGTTTGATGGCTTCAGGAACTGGCATTTTGTACGTGCGCAGAGCTACGGCTGCTGAGCTCCGGGGGTTAATTCTATCACATGATCTACTTCTTGAATTGAAGGCATCTCTGTTAGCTCTGCTGGGAATAGATCATCAAATTCACTTAACCATTCTGGTTCTTTAGCCTTAAGTTTTGAGTCTACAGGGTTCATTTTGACAACATAAATTTGCTGCTTCTTCCTAAGTCCTTTGAGTAACCTGGAAGCTTTTACTAACTGAAGGTCTGGGGATCCAGAAACTCCAGTTCCTTGAACTTTGTTCCCGTGAAGGTCATGGAAGGATATGGTTCCATTGTGACAGTGTATGTCAGCTTGATTTTTGTGGAGCCAATCCATTCCAAGGATCCCGTCAAAAACTCCCAGAGGTAAGACTTTGAACTGACAGTCGGTTACATTACCATCTAGATTGAACTGGATAAGATCTGTCTCATGGTGAGTGAAAAGAGTCTTCCCACACTGGCCAATTCCACTTGCATAGGTTTCCTTGATTTTTGTTCTAAGACTAGCTTACGCAAGCATCCAGGGGAAATGAATGAATGAGAACTGCTTGAATCAATCAAAAGTTTAAAAGGCTTACCCTGATACTCTGCTGGAGTATGGATGACGGAGAACTACTGGTTAGGTCCTTGATTTTCAATGGCAGCATAGATCTGCCCTCTTTCCTCTTCTACTACATCTGAAATTGTGACTGCTCTTGCTGCTGCAGTTTGAGGTGGAACTCTTTCTCTTTAGTTTTCCCAGTTCTGGGAAGGAGTTCTGAGGTTACTCTGGACAAAGGCAGATGGTTGAGCTAGAGTTCTTCTGGGGTTACTCTGGCTTGGATGAGACGGACCTTGATTAGATTGGTATGAAGGGGTTGGTCTCTGAATTCGGGGTCCTTGACTTCCCTGTCCCCTTGACATGGCAGGAGTCGGGCAGTCTTTTAACTGGTGACCAAAACCCTGGCATCCAAAACATCGGTTTTCAATTCTGAGCTCATCCCTCTGATTTCTTGAAAGAGGTGGGGCTCCTGAGAAAGTATTCTGGGGGAAGGGTCTTCCTTCACTTTGGAATCTTCCTGCATCCTGATTCTGATTCGGGCCTTGCTGCCTCTTCGGGGGTGGAAAGTTTGAATTACTTCCCTGGGCTTGGAATCTTTTAAAGTTAGAGGGTGTAGGCTTTGGCGGGACCTTTACTACAAAGGCTTTGGCAAAATCTTTTGCCATTCTTACTGCTTCAGCCATGGACACTAGCTTGGCATTTTTGACCAGTGTGTCCAAGGGTTCGTTCATTCCCCGAATGAACCTGGCCACCATGAGTTGTTCTTCATCTAGAGGTGGTGAATATTTGAGTAAAAGAGCAAAGGCCTGGTGATATTCCTCGATGGTTTTGCTCTCTTGCTTTAGCTCTAAAAATTCTTTCATTTTGGTTTCCAAAAATCCAGGGGGACAAAATCTCTTTCTTAGATAGGTTTTTAGGTCATTCCAGGACTGAGTATTTCTGTCCAGACGGTTGGTGTCACAGTGGTTCCTCCATGCTACCCTGGCTGTTTCCACTATTTTCAGCCGGGCAAGAGCCATTTTGCTCCGCTCATTGTAGCCTGTGATGTCAAAATACTCTTCCATGGCTTCCACCCATTTCTCGCCTAGGTTCTCCCCTTCTCCTTTGAAGGGTCCTGGCTGAGTCCTATGAAGAGCCTTGTGAACATCAGGGTCAAGCTCGTCATCTTCAGAGAGAGGGTCTGGCTGACGGCCACGGTTTCCTCGTCTCATGATTCTGCCAAAAATTTGTATATTATAGAGTTTTTATTTTGATATCATTCACGAGATCCTAAGACTTAAGAGGTTTGGAAAACAATTTCTTAAACAAGACAATGATCTTATTGGAGATCTATGACATATGTCTGATAACAGATTTTTCTTTATCAGATCGTCCATAAACAATCACTTATACAACAGGGAATTTTTCTCCGGAAAATATTTCTTTATTTATATAAAAGTTGCAATACGTACATAGAATAGGTCGGCTCCAAAATTCAAAATCTCCTCGGGAGTTGCATAAGACGACGGTACTGGGCCATAGGCATGCCCCGATACAAACGTTCACTTACTGACAAGGGAGCTATTATTTTCTCCTTAGGAGGAATAAAACAACTAAGGAGTCTGTAGACTTGGCATGAAAATCTGAAATTCCGAGGCGTCGAATGATATAGAATGACGCCACGCACCATTTTCAACCTTAACAGAATCATAGCCAAGGAGAGGTTCTGCCACAGCATTGCACGGTGGTCGCAAGAGGCGTGGACATACTGCCCTGCAAACCACTTATGCTGTAGTCTCTCCGCTGGGTTAGAAAAATATAAATCCTCGAAATGGCGTGCGAGTCTAGCTCGGCTTATTCGAGTTGAAGCGGAAGAGATGAGATGCTTGAAGGCGAACGCAGTCATATCTTCAGACTGGGTGAGGTCGGGAATACCAAATAAATAGGGAACTTCCATCTATAAAAACAATTTCTTTGATTAAAAATTCTTCATTAAAGAAGCTTACGGAATGAAAATACATTATGAAAAATACTTTTTCTGAGTTTTTATTATCAATTTCTGATAAGAATTTGTTTATCCTTATTAGCTTTCAAGTTTGCTCTGATACCAACTGAGAGATCCCTCTGCCCCCTCCGCGCACCGGATTCCCGGTAGTAGCTGATAGCGGAAGCAGCCCCCTCATGTGCGGGGTAGGGTTTCTCACTCGGGGCCTCGCCCACCACGAATGTCCAGGCACAAGACTAGGCTGGTGGTCACTCCGAAAACCGAAACCGAGAAAATTTCCCATGCCCGAAAAACGGGGATGATTCCACCTTTTTGAATTTTCTTAACGAATTTTTCTAATGAGAGCAATTCTAAACTATCCTTCACCTGAATAAACCAGATAGAAGGAAGCTACACTGATAAAATTTGATCATCTGAGTAAATTCAATGCTTTTTTCCTAATCAAGATCAGGCACAGCCGTTGATTCACTTAATTGAGAAATTTATCAGGGAATAACTAACTATTCGAATCCTAACGTAATCCTAAGATTTTTCAGTTTGATTATTAAAACTCCACTGATTCTAGCCTAACCCCATCCGGCCCATGGGTTAGCCACCACCTTGCCACTGGAATCGATAGATCCAAACAAGTACTCACCCACCCATAATTGAAATGCCTTTCTTAACTTTAGCTTTAGAAAATAGATACGCACACACTCCTCTTTAAAACTTTTTTAAAAAAATCCATTGACAAACAATTTACTGGTTACACATGTCATACTTCAAAATTTCCATTGAGTCTTTGTTTCTCACAAACAGTATCACTCTGGACTCTCCGTTGAGACCAACGAGTCAACAACGAGATCCAGTGAATAGATTACAATAACATTGGTCTCTCATACAATATCTTCCTCGACATACGTATGGGTATCCTTGGCACCGCGAGCCTGTGCATCGCCTGGTTAGAACCCTCTAGGATCCTCCTTAGGTGTCCTGGCACTTCACTCAGGGACCGCTTCTTCGGCCCTCGCCCATCATCATACCGGAAGCGCACCATTCTAACCATACCGAGGCTGGTCAAGACCTCGGCAGGCTTTGCGGGCGTGAGCTGTTCCTCGAACACTCCCCGCCAGCTGTTGCAACCGAACTTCCCTTAGATAAATATATATGCCAAATGCTCCCTCCACCAGCATTCTGGCATAAGACAGTCCTTTAAGAAAATAGGGTTTCTATGCAAGTTTTCAGTTTTGATTTTGTTTGAAAACCATGAATAATCTTAAATCCGTGTCCCAATACTTCTAGATCCAGGTCTGAATTCCAAACAGAATTCCTCGAATTCTATTAACTTGATCCTCAGATCAAAATCAAAAGTCTTAACTTAGTTTCAGATTCGGTGGGTGATTTGAGTACATTTTTCCTGAACTGATCACATCATCTTTGACGAAGGAATTAGGTCTTGGTCATCAATAGTTTGATACAGAGTTTGGGTCTGGAAAGGTTCTTCCTAAACTATCTTTCTCGAAAGGTACTATTTCAATTTCTCTTTTTCTAAATTTTGTTTGAACAAATATTTGCTTACAGATTTCTAAAACATGGATTTCTTAAGAGGAATAAAATACTCATTTATCTCGATCTTCGACTTCGATAGTTTAATTGAATTTTCTCATTACCATCTTAGTGAATATGAAATGGTAGAATTTTCTCTCACATATTATCTACCTATTCATTTTTCCAATTTTTACGAAAATTAACAAAAGATTAAAGAGAACCCTTATTTAATTATAAAGATTCTATATGCATCTAATTATGCATAAAATCCAATTCTGATGAAAGTCACACTTTTATCATCATAAAAATCATTTATGATGAAAATCACTCTTTTAATATAAAAAAATATCTTCTATGCATATGTTTATGCATAAAAATCTTTTATGATGAAAATCATACTTTTAATATAAAAAATATCTTCTATGCATATGTTTATGCATAAAAATCTTTTATGATGAAAATCACACTTTTAATATAAAAAAATATCTTCTATGAATATGTTTATGCATAAAAATCTTTTATGATGAAAATCACACTTTTAATATAAAAAAATATCTTTTATGCACCCATTTATGCATAAAAACCATTTATGATAAAAATCACTCTTTTAATATAAAATTTCTTTTATGCAACCATTTATGCATAAAAATCATTTATGATGAAAGTAACACTTTTATAATAAAAAATAATCTTTTATGCATACTTCTATGCATGAAAATCAAATATGATAAAAGTAACACTTTTATAAAAAAATAATAATCTTTTATGCATACTTCTATGCATGAAAATCAAATATGATAAAAGTAACACTTTTATAAAAAAATAATAATCTTTTATGCATACTTTTATGCATAAAAATCAAATATGATAAAAGTAACACTTTTATAGTAAAAAAAATAATCTTTTATGCATACTTCTATGCATGAAAATCAAATATGATAAAAGTAACACTTTTATAATAAAAAAATAATCTTTTTTGCATACTTCTATGCATGAAAATCAATATGATGAAAGTAACTCTTTTAAAATAATCTTTTATGCATTATTTTATGCATAAAAATCAATATGATAAAAGTAACACTTTTAAAATAAAAATAAATTTCTTTTATACAAATAATCAAAATGCATCTTTTATGCATGAAAATGACACTTTAGAATATAGAAATCATAAGGATTACTCTTTTAGAATAATGAAAGATAATACTTATTTCTAATTTTTTTTAAAACAAATTTTTGCCATAACCTCCTTTGTATGGCTGACCATTTTTCAAATTTTAAGACTCTAAAATTAATTGGAAATGCACCAAGAGTATTTAAATCATTCTAAAGTAACATTTTTCTACTTATTTAAGAGAAACATTATGAATAAACTTGATTTTATTCATTAATCATTCACCTAGGATAAAGAATGGTTGGATTTACTAGAGAAGAGAGGGGAATGCCTTTTGCAATGAGGCATAACATCATTTGCAATGAAGAGAAGACAAAAATCATAAAAAACCATAAAATGAATGGTAAAGAGAAGAATCTCCAACTTACTAATGAATTTGAGAGATTTCCTTTAGCTTGATGGTTTGAGGGTTCTACTCTTGTTTGAAACAAGAGTGCCACCAATCTTTTGGAAGAGGGAAGGTCAAAAAACTAATGAATTATGAGTAAATTCATAGTTTTCTGGCACTTGGGAGAGGCAGGGTAATAGTGCAAAACACTATTGAGTTTCAACAAAGGGGAGGGCTTCTATTTATAGGAAAAAGTGAGCTTCTAACCAAACCAACTTATTCTAGAATTTTCCAGATCAGTTTGGTCAATTTTTGACCATTTTTAGGTTAGTTTTGCTCACTTTTTAGATCTAGTTGAAACAGGAGAGAGGAGAAATAAAAATATCCCATTATTTGGGAGTTTAAAACTCATTCAAGAATGTGAAATGGGCACCTCCTTTATGAGGGGAATTCCCCCATGCAGAGGTGTCAAAAATGTATCATTTCACCTAAATATCTCTCTTTTTTAACTATTAACCTTGTCCTTAGTCAACTCTTCATCTTATGTGAGTATTTACTCATTTTTGGGGGATTTTTCTTTTATTTCTTCATTTATCTCCTCCCTACATTTGGATGAATCTTATTGGTCCATAGGAACCTTAATTTAAAATTTCAAAAAAATCTTCACTCCCAGGATAATGCTTCTTGAACAGATTATACTTAATTTCTAATACACCTTCTGAAAATCTTTTTGAACTTCTATTTCAAGGAAACTTATTTTAATAAGATGAGATATTTTTCTATCCAAAAATATTAAAAAAAATTAAATTACCACTCTCTAGAAGATTTTCTCTCTCTTGGCCAAAACTGGTAGAAACAAGATCTTTTATATTTCTGAAGAGGGATTTGATTACAGGGGAAGATGCTGGACATCTTGAGAGGCTGGGGAGGAATCTTACAAGTGTTATATTTGATATCAAGGGTATATTGCTTAGGATGGATGTGGCAAGGAGATCATTTTCATTTGTTTATGGTGATGGACAAGATATGGTGATGGACAAGATCATTTGTTTATGGTGATGGATAAGATCATTTGTTTATGGCAAAATTTTTTTAACAGTTGCTATAATATAGGTATTATTATTTTCTAAAATTTATTTAATATTCATGGCTCAATTGTAGACCCTCCATTTTGGAAAGGACAAGTAACAACATCTCTAATTATTAAACTATTAGAGAGCACCGGTGTTTTACGGTATATATAGAAACTTACTTTTTATGTAGCTTTTTGCCTTTTATTTGATAAATTCATATTGTTATTGATACACATTCTTTTTGCAACAGGGAATAGCCCACTCTCTCCCTCTTACACACACTAAGAGCAAAGAGTAAGTAGATGGCTTAGAAAACTCAATTAGCCTAAAGGGACATCATGAACTAAGAATCAACTAACTCTCTCCCCCCTCTCACACAAAGAACATGGGCAAAGAGTATCTTAGAAAAAATTATTAGCACAAAGGGCATTGTGTTTATTCATCGTTATAAGATAATGCCTTATATACAATTCATCCTTACGCACACTTGGGCACTTAAACTCCTAACTCCATTCATCATGAGATAATACCTTTCATAAAACTAGTTCTTATTCACACTTGGGCAGCTAAACACATAATTAACTAAATGAGCATAGTGGGCCAAATTTCTCATAAAAATTACAACTTTTATAGTGCCTTTTCATGACACTTATTACTACTCTCATATGTGGTGGAGAGCCCAAAATGGTGTTAGCAACCCTCCTACCTAATGCAACTTTCTCGTAAAAAATACAACTTTTATAGTGTCCTCTAAAAATATTTTTATGGTCTAAAATCCTGATCTCCAAGTCTATTTTTTGGCATTCATGTTGGACCTTTTTGAGTGTTCTTCTAAAGTATGGATATGGCATTCAAAATTCATACCCATACTCTAGAAGTGTCCTCTTGAAATCTTTTTATGGTCTAAAATCCTTATCTCCAAGTCTATAAATGTAGTGATTTTTGGTAGCCTTTTGAGTGCTCTTTTGAAGTATGGGAATGGGATTCATGTTGGAGCCTTTTGAGTGTTCTTCTAAAGTATGGGTATGACATTCACATTGGAGCCTTTTGAGTGTTCTTCTAAAGTATGGGTATGACATTCACATTGGAGCCTTTTGAGTGTTTGTCTGAAGTATGGGTATGGCATTCAAAAGCATGTATCTACCATGTATTTAAATGTTGGAGCCTTTTCAGAGTGTGCTTCTAATGTATAGGTATGGCATTCAGAAGCCTATATTTATCATGTCTTTAAATTTACATGCATATAAGCTGGTAAGCATCAAAGATGATAGTAGATAGTTATAACCACCTTTATGGGACCTCTATTCATGTCAAAGAGAATAATATTGGGATCAAAGGTATCACATCATTCCTTGAGCTAGTTAATGAGAACCACGATCATCTTCATGAATATGCTTGTGCAAATAGCTAGATCAAGTATGGTCCTCCATGATCTTATCTAGAGGATCATATGTCTCCTTGGATCTTGGATATAGTGTTGAATGTTGTAGGTATCATTGGCATTTTCCCCACCATGCTTGACTAATAGGTAGATTGAGTATGGTCCTCTAGGCTATTATCCAGAGGAGAAAATGTTTCCTTTGCTCTTGGACATAATGTTGAATGTTTCAGGTTGAAATAAGGAAAATTATATAAAAAATGGGTATCCTTTGCATTTTTCCCACGTTCAAATTCTAGTGGAGTACACCTTCTTCTCATTGACATAAATGTCGAATCTCCCATATAAAACTTATCATACTCCTCAATTTGGAGGAATTCTTTTAGCCATTTTAGTTGTATTACAAAGTTCTCAAGTAAAAGGGGGTTGTCGACATGCATCATTGGACTCAATATTGACATGCCCTTGTCTTGTGTGCATTGGATGCATCTTCTTCCACCTTTGTATACTATAAACAATAATAAATGTAACCAATAAAATTTCCAATAGATCTTTCAGTTCCAAGTTAGGTAACCTTATATGCTTGGCCTGCACATTCTCCAAGAGAGCTCCTTCACTTTCCATTTTCATAAGCTTTATAATATCTCGCATTGGTGCTCTAATTGGATAAGGCATCCACGGTGTCTATTGTGATGTTGTGTATGCCTTTGGATAGATTCGAGTTATTGGATTGAATAGGGTTATTTTCATCAAAGCTTCAAACTTGAGTTTTAGCTCAATAAGTGGGTTATGTGTGCAAATCAAGGCCTAATAGTCCTCTAATAGTGTGCATTACCTCTTGCCTTGGATCCTACACATTTTGGTGAGTAGCCTATGATGAACTTGCCACATTGAGGGTATCCTGAACTTGCTCCAAAGTAGGTGACTCTTTGGGGTCGAAAGGGTTAGTAGGAAAGTCCTCTTGTGGGGGAGAATAAGAAATGTTGTTTCGACATATGTTAGTGACATTACCTAGTGAATGAGAAATGGGGTGAGAATAAGAAAGTGTTGGTTTTATATATGTTAGTGACATTACCTAGTGAATGAGAAATGGGGCAAGAATAAGAAAGTGTTGGTTTTATATATGTTAGTGACATTACCTAGTGAATGAGAAATGGGGTGAGAATAAGAAAGTGTTGGTTCTATATATGTTAGTGACATTACCTGGTAAATAAGTATTGGGGTGAGAATAAGAAATGTTGATTTGATAGGTGTTAGCGACATTATTTGGTGGATGAGAAATGGGGTGAGATGGTACTAATTTACTAGTTAGGAGACAATGAAAAATAATAATGTAAGTATAATTATGGCAGTGAACAATATAAGAATACTTTGGCATATCCTTAACTCTCCCCCCTTGCCATCTTAGGTGGTGGTGGTTTTTTGGAGTCACCTTAGGTGGTGGTGGTTTTTTGCAGTCAAGAGTTTTTCTAACCTAATCCACTCATTTTGATTTACATATTGTGGATATTCATTGATATATTATAACAATAAAATCATTATTTAATGAAGTATGCATGGAATTTATTGGTATACTTTAGCAATAATTGTAAATGTATTGGTATACTTTAGTAATTCTATGTGAGGGGTAAATAATGCTTTCATGAAGTATAAGATATAGGTGAGTGTTGTATGCCTGAAGTATATAAGGTATAGGTGAGAGTCATATACCTCTAACCGCTTGGAACCATTCTAGACCTTGGGGGGTTCACCTAAAAATATGAAAGTATACCACGTGAGTTCAAATTGAAGGGGTTTTTTAATTCAAAATTTTAAGGTAAATTTATAAAATTACATTTACAGAAGGGTTTTTTAAAATCAAATTTAAAAAAAGAACCGTAAGTCTATAAAAAAGGGGGTCATTTTCTTCATGAAAAATTCACAGGTAAGGGGTTTTATAAATACCCCTTGAACGTACATGATACGTAGGGTCTCTTATAGTGCACCCCATGTGTTCTAGACTAACCTGGGTAATTTCTAATACGGTGGGCATAGAGAGAAAGTTATCTAGAATACATATCTCTAAGAATTCTTCTGGGTCATCCAATATGGTGGAGTTTTAGAGTAATATACACCAAGATATGAAAAAAATTAAGCCCTATTAGATGAAGGGTAAAAAAATATATAGAGGTAGGACTTGAAAAGGTAAAACTATATATAGAGGTAGGATGAGAAAAGGTATAGAGATTAGCATAGAATATAGACATTATGAGTATGAGATTGGCATAACTTTTCATATTTTTCCTTTTTAAGGGTATATCCCATTGGGTGAAATCTGGCTCCTTGTAACTTTGCGTGTTTTCTATCACCTAGCGCAAAGGATATTTGCATCTCTTTTTTTTTTTCTTAGACTAGCTCAGTTGCTTGAGCCTTAACAGCATTGGCATGGGCTTCTTGCATAGGTTCTTGTAGATGGATAACATATTGGTGGCTCTTAATTTCCTTTCTTATAACAACATCTTGGTAGCTCTTAATTCCCTTTCATTCTGAACACATTCTAGCAAGTTGTGTAGCATGTTTCCTTACAAGGTCCTGACATCTTAAGGACATTACTTTTGGAGACTATCTAAGTGTGGCCTCTTGAGCTTCCAGCTTCAAAAATATTTTTTTTAATAACACTATTTCTTATGTCTATGTAAGCCTTTCTTGCGGCCCCTTTTAGTTGAAATATCATTTTCGGCTTCTTGTAGTATATGTTTTTATAATTCCTATACTTGGGCATTTTGGGCTTTGAGATCTTTTTCCTAGATACAAAGTTGGATCTTATAAGATTGTTATCTTATTTTAACTCTTTGATGTTTTTTTAGAGCTACTTTGCTTATGCTGATGTCTTCTCTTCAATGGTCCTTGTGAGCTCCAAGTCTTTTGATTTAGGAGAGTTCATAAGTCTACCCATCATTTATTTGTGGAGTGTTTGTGATCCATGAGATATGTGGATAGTATATTATTACAATCTACAAACCCAATTTAGGAGAGTTCACAAGTCTTTGATGTTTTTTTAGAGTTACTTTGCTTATGTTGATGTCTTCTCTTCAATGGTCCTTGTGAGCTCCAAGTCTTTTGATTTAGGAGAGTTCATAAGTCTACCCATCATTTATTTGTGGAGTGTTTGTGATCCATGAGATATGTGGATAGTATATTATTACAATCTACAAACCCAATTTAGGAGAGTTCACAAGTCTTTGATGTTTTTTTAGAGCTACTTTGCTTATGCTAATGTCTTCTCTTCAATGGTCCTTGTGAGCTCCAAGTCTTTTGATTTAGGAGAGTTCATAAGTCTACCCATCATTTATTTGTGGAGTGTTTGTGATCCATGAGATATGTGGATAGTATATTATTACAATCTACAAACCCAATTTTCATGTCTCTTGTTTACTTGCATATGTACTACTCATAGTTCTCATCAATATTTTCATATTATTGAGAAGTCATTCAATGTTCAATGTCGTACAACATTGAAGTTAGCACACCTTATATTCATTACAAGTATTCATTTTAAAATAGAAATATGAATATTCTCAGTAATTGCTATGGTAAATTTTCTAGAAAAAAAATATAAATCTTATTTTTATGCATAATTTTAATAAAGCAAAAAGAGGGATTCCTACCATATTCTAGGTATAGATATTTTATGCTAAAAGGATGATTTTTATCATATTTATTGGAAATACTTTTATAGTATTTATGCATATTTATTTAATTAGAGAAAAGAGAAATTTTTGATATATTTATTTTTATGCATAAAAACTTAGATGTAAAAAGAGGAATTCCCATGATATTGTACATGCAAACATTTAAATGCTAAAAGATAAATTTCAGGCATATTTCAAAATATGGATATTTTTTAAATTAAAAGAGAAATTTTCATTGTATTTTAAGTAGAAAAATGCATAAATGTAAAAGAGAAGTTTTCACCATAATTTCACGTAGGAAATTATGGTATATTACTATTGAAGATCAAATTGATGAAAAGAATATTTTAAGATATTTCTATGTGGATAAATTAGTAAAATGATGTGTATTCCTAATTGGAAAAAGAGTTAATTTTATAAAATCCCATTAACTATTTTTAAATCTACTGTCATAAAAAAGAATGAAATTTTTATAAAAAAGGATTTTCCCTTATGGTTGGTCACCATTAATTTATCAGTTAATTAGAAGCAAAAATCTTTAGGAATCAAAGTTAGAAGTAAACCGAATAATTCATGATTGGACCAAGATCACTTGAGAATGGTGGGCCAGTAAATTACTTGCCCTTCTCTCGAATCTGAATCAAACAAAAACCTCGTTGACCAGTTCCAAAATTTCCTTAGATCGAAATGACTTGGAAATTCAGTGAAATTGAGACAAACAAAAATATGATTATGTCAAAAATGATATATCATTAAATATCTATTTGATTTTGTCATTGAGGTCCTAAGACTTATGAGGTCTGGAAAATAATTACTTAAACAAGATAATCGATCTTATTGGAGATCTACGACATACGTCCAAGGGATAGATCTTATTTCTTCAACTCGTCATCTAATAGATAAATCACTTATATAACTAGAAATTTTCCACAAAACATTTCTTTATTTATATAACGGTTGCAATATGTACATAGAGCATCCTGGCTCGAGATAGTCAAAACCTCCGCGGGAAACACATGAGACGGTGATACTGGGCTACAGACATGCTGCGGTACAATTGTTCCCTTACTGCTAAGGGTTCTACAATCTTTCTTCTTGGAATAAAATAGCTAAGAAGTCTATAAATAGGGCAAGAAATCCTGAAATTAGGAGGCGTGGGGCAATACAAGATCACACCGTGAACCACCTTTAGCTTCAACAGGATCATGGCCAAAGAGATATTGTCCCTCAGCATCGGGCGCGCTGGCTGCAAAGAGGCGTGGACATAATGCCCTACATACCACTTATGCTGACGTCTCTATGCTGGGTTGGGAAAATATAATTCCTCAAAATGATTTGCGAGTCTTGCTTTGCTCCTTCGAGATGTATCGGAGGAGAGGATATGCTCAAAGGCAAAAACAGTCATATCTTGAGATGGGGTGAGATCGGGAATACCAGATAAACATGGAATCTATAAAATCCAATTCATCGATTAAAAGTCTTCATAAATGAAGTTTAAGGAATGAGAAAACAATATGTAAATGCTCTTTCTGAGTTTTTATTATAAATCTCTGATAAGTTCATTTTTCCTTCTTAAGCCTTCAACAACGCTCTGATACCAACTATGAGACCCCCCTGCCCCCTCTGCGATGCCCCCTCCGGGGTTGCTGGCAGTAGCGGAAGTAGCAGCATCGGCCTCTTGTGCAGGGTGGGGAATTCCCACTCGGAGCCTCGCCTGCGCATGTCCAGACAAGAGACTGGTTCGGTGGTTCCTCCAAAACCGAGCCCGAAAAAACTTCCCTCGCCCCAGAAGGCATGGGCGTTTCCACACGAGGAAAATCATCTAACGGGAATTTAACCTAACGAGTCACAGTCCTAACTAGCTTATCTAATCCAACCGAACTAGTAGATCACATGGCCAGATCAAGGAAGGGACTTGCACTTGGTTCATAGAAATCACCGTTTTGTTTCCCTTAAGCGAGGCACAGCCGCGCTGAATTCTTTCCCAAAGAACAAGGGTCTTCCTGGGAGTTATTCTAGCTAACGTAATTGTAAGATTCCTCCCTCCGGCTTTTGAGGTGTGTAGGTGTAAGAACCTCCCCTTCCGATCTTATAATTATTCCCCTCTCTGAAATAAAATAAAGATCCTATTTTACCCTGTTTTGGCCTAGAGAGAGAAAATGTCTAGAGGGAGGTAATTCAAAATTGAGATATTTTTGGGTATAAAAATCCTCCTAGTGTCTAAAATGGTTTCCCTTGAAATAGAAATTCAAAAAGAACTTTCCAATGTGTAATTGGAATTAATTAAAAATAGGTATAAAGGACCTTAGCCTAAGGGTCCAGATTTTCAAAAATTGTTGAATTATGCTCCAATTAAGGTTCCTATGGACCAATAAGATTAATCCAAATGTGGGGAGGAGATAAATTGAAGAATAAAAGAAAATCCCCCAAAAATGAGTAAATACTCACCTAAGATGAAGAGTTGACTAAGGACAAGGTTTATTAGTTAAAAAGAAGAGATATTTAGAGGAAATGATGCATTTTTGACACCTCAGTGTGGGGATCTCCCCTCATGAAGGAGGTGCCTATTTCACATGTTTGGAGGAGTTTTAAAACTCATAAATAATGAGATATTTTAATCTCTCCTCTCTCATGTTTCAACTAGATCCGAAAAGTAAGCTAAACTGACCCAACAATGGTCAAAATTACAAAACTGATCTGGAAAATTCTAGAATCAGTTTGCTTGGTTAGAGGCTCATTTTTTCCTATGAATAGAAGCCTCCCCCTTTGTAAAAGGTTAATAGTGGTTATGCATTCTTACTCTACTCCTACCCAGAGCCAATTATATTGAATTCACTTGATAATTCAATTATTTTTGACTAAATCCTCTCCAAAGAAATCGGTGGCCACTCTTGATCCAAACAAGAGTAGAACCCTCAATCCCTCAAGCAAAAGGAAAGCTTATAAAACTCCATGTAAGCTAAAATTTTTACTTTTTAATTTTAAATCTATGGTTTTCTGATTTTCTTATTTTTGTTTATAGTTGATTAAAGTGAATCCTAATGGTATGCCTTGATGAAAAGCCTACCCCCCTTCTCTTCCCTAAGAATTCAGCCTTTCTTTATCCTAAAATGAGCAACAAATCAATTGATTAAACTTTTCTTATTATTTACTCACTAGAAAGTGAAAATTGAGTAGATTATAGTACTTTACTTCAAATTGGGGTTAATTTTAAATTAAAAATAGAATGTAAAAAATTTGAGAAATGGTCAGCCATACAAAGGAGGTTATGGAAAAATTTTCTTAAATTTTATGGAAAACAAAGTTTATTTTTATGTTATTCTAAAAGAGTAATTCCCACCGTTTGTGCATTCTAAAAGAAATATTTTTATTTACTCCATGTACATATTAACCTATGAATATGCATGGATATCATTGATATTAATTATTGAAATTAATTTCTATGCATAGAAAGATGCATATTGGAAATCTTTTTATTATAAAAGTGTTGTTTTCATTGAATTTAAATTCTATGCATAGAAAGATGCATAATGGAAATTTTTATTATAAAAGTGTTGTTTTCATTGAATTTAATTTCTATGCATAGAAAGATGCATAATGGAAATTTTTATTATAAAAGTGTTGTTTTCATTGAATTTAATTTCTATGCATAAAAATATGCATAAAGAAAATTCTTATTATAAAAGTATTCTTTTCATTAAAATTGATTTTATGCATAGAAAGATGCATAAAGGATTTTTTTTTCTTTTAAAAGTGTTATTCTCATTAAAACTGATTTTATGCATAGAAAGATGCATAAAAGATTTATTTTTATTTCAAAACCATTAAAATTGATTTTATGCATAAAGGATTTATTTTTCTTTCAAAATTGTTATTCTCATTAAAATTGATTTTATGCATAGAAAGATGCATAAACGATTTATTTTTATTTCAAAAGTGTTATTCTCATTAAAATTGATTTTATGCATAGAAAGATGCATAAAAGATTTATTTTTCTTTCAAAAGTGTTATTCACATTAAAATTGATTTTATGCATAGAAAGATGCATAAAGGATTTTTTTTTCTTTCAAAAGTGTTATTCTCATTAAAATTGATTTTATGCATAGAAAGATGCATAAAGGATTTATTTTCATTTCAAAAGTGTTATTCTCATCAAAATTGATTTTACGCATAAAAAGATGCATAAAAGATTTATTTTTATTTCAAAAGTGTTATTCTCATTAAAATTGATTTTATGCATAGAAAGATGCATAAAGGATTTATTTTTCTTTGAAAAGTGTTATCCTCATTAAAATTGATTTTATGCATAGAAAGATGCATAAAGGATTTATTTTTATTTCAAAAGTGTTATTCTCATTAAAATTGATTTTATGCATGGAAATATGCATAAAGGATTTATTTTTCTTTCAAAAGTGTTATTCTCATTAAAATTGATTTTATGCATAGAAAGATGAATAAAGGATTTATTTTTATTTCAAAAGTGTTATTTTTCTTAAAATTGAATTTATGGATAAATAGATGCATAAAAGGATTTTTTATAAAAGTGTTATTCCCAGTGAAGTTGATTTTTATGCATAAATAGATGCGTAAAGAATCTTTTTATGCATAAATAGATGAGATGTGAGGTGAATAGATGTGATGAGATGTGATGTGAACCAGATAGATGTGAATGGATGGATGGATGTGATGTGAATAGAGGTGATGAGATGTGAGCTGAATAGATGTGAGGAGATGTGATGTGAATCAAATAGATGTGAATTGATGGATGGATGTGATGTGAATAGAGGTGATGATATGTGAGGTGAATAGATGTAACGAGATGTGATGAGAATCAGATAAGTGTGAATGAATGGATGGGTGGTTGTGATGTGAATAGAGGTGATGAGATGTGAGGTGAGTAGATGTGATAAGATGTGATGTGAATCAGATTAATGTGAACGAATGGATGAGATGTGATGTCATGTGAACAAGGATGTAATGATATGGGATATGAGTGGATTATATGTGATGTAAATGGATATAAATGTATAAGTGAAGAATGGATATGAATGTATATGTGAAAGAATTGATGTGAAGGAGTATGTGAAAGAATGGATATAGATGTGTATGTGAAAGAATGGATATAGATGTGTATGTGAAAGAATGTGATGTGATGGAAAGAGATGTGATATGTCATAAATATATGTGGATGTGAATGTGATGTGAATAGAGGTGATGAGATATGAGGTGAATAGATGTGATGTGAACCAGATAGATCTGAATGGATGGATAGATGTGATGTGAATAGAGGTGATGAGATGTGAGATGAATAGATGTAACGAGATGTGATGAGAATCATATAAGTGTGAATGAATGGATGGGTGGTTGTGATGTGAATAGAGGTGATGAGATGTGAGGTGAGTAGATGTGATAAGATGTGATGTGAATCACATAAATGTGAATGAATGGATGAGATGTGATGTCATGTGAATCAGGATGTAAATGAATGATATGGGATATGAGTGGATGATATGTGATGTAAATGGATGTAAATGTATTAGTGAAAAATGGATGTGAATGTATATGTGAAAGAATTGATGCGAAGGAGTATGTGAAAGAATGGATATAGATGTGTATGTGAAAGAATGTGATGTGATGGAAAGAGATGTGATATGTCATAAATATATGTGGATGTGGATGTGATGGATATGAATGAATGTGAATGTGTTGGATATGAATGAATTTGAATGTGATGGATATGAATGAATGTGAATGTGATGGATATAAATGAATTTGAATGTGATTGATATGAATGAATGTGAATATGATGGATAGGAATAAATGTGATGTGATGGGATGTGAATCGGGATAGATGTGAATGAATGAGATGTGAGGTAAAATGAATGAGATGTGATGTGAGTGAATGTGATGTGGTCTGAATGGATGAGATGTGTATGAATGTGATGTGATGATATGTGGATATGGGTAGATGCGAGTGGATGAGATCTGATACGGATAAATGAGAAAAGATGTGATGGAATGGAAAATGATGTGATGAGAATGGGAATACATATGAAATAAATGCAAATTGATGTGGAACAATGTGGAAAGACGAGAGTTTGTTATAGAAACTGTATTTATGACCTGTTTTTAAATGACTGTTTTATGTCAAGAATGCTAGGAAAGCATTTTGACCGTCCTGTGAATGAGGTCGTGGAGACCTAATCTTGCAACAGCTGACAAAGAGTCAATGGAGGACGTCTCATGTAGCAAGGTCGGCCGAGGTCTTGACCAGCCTCGGTTCGATTAAAATGGTGAGCTTCCGGTACGGTGGATGAGGGACCAAGGAAGCGGCCTATGAGTGAAGTGCTAGGTAACCTGCGAAGGATCCTAGAGGTTGGTGACCATACGGTGCTCGGGCTCTGGGTCGACGATACCCATGCGTGCATCGAGGAAGATATTGGAACAAGGAGTAAGAGTTGTTTTCTGAATTCGGGCATAGATCTGGTTGATTGACCTTGCTGGTCCTCAACGGATGAGTCCATGACTCTTTTATATGGATCCGTTGGTTGACCTTGTTGCTGATCTTCAACGGAGATTCCATTTTGATATGTGAATATATTACCGGTTACTATGAGTTAGGAACTATCAAAAAGGCCCCCTGAGTGGAAAGGTGGTGAGCGTTCTTGTTGTCAATGATGCCATAGGTACACCGATGATGATTGGAATTAAGGATTCAACTAGAGATTTTGACGATTATGATCAGTGACTATATGATTTCAGTAAATGATTGTTTTAAAGACAACTGATTCTGTGAAAAAGGCAATTTCATATTGGGTGTGTAAGTGGTGTGACTAATTTTAAGTCTGCATGAATACCCGACTAAGGGGCTTGGGAACTCTTTTCCCTAGTACCCGAGATAAAACCTAACCAAATTATTAATTGGTTCCCATCACTACAGTGGTTGGGCAGTTGGCTAACCCACGGGGCTGGATGGGGTTAGGCTGGACTAATGGATCCCTAAATTGAGACTCAATTCTATTATGGTACGATAGATGAAGTAAATCTCGGACAAAAATTGTTCTATGGAAAAGAATCAACGGCTATGCCTCTGAATGAGGAAAAAATCGTTGGTCTCTATGATCCAAGTGCAGTCTTTTCCCTGATCTAACTATGGGACTTATGGGTTCGGTCAGATCAGTTCAGTTAGTTAAGGCTTTTGACTACGTTAGAGAAAAATTATCCTGGAGGAATCTCCCACGCTTTCTGGGTAAGGGAAGTTTTTCCGGGTTCGTCGGTTTTGAAAGAATCGATGGATTAGTCTCTTGTCCGGATATCCGTGGGCGAGGCCCCAAGTGAGGGACCCTGCCCTGCGCAAGAAGTGCTACTTCCGCTGCTAGTACCCTTGAATTCGTTGCGCGGTGGGGGCAGGGATCCTACAGCTCGTATCAGAGCAAATTAGCTAATGTGGATCAATCGAGAAGCCAAAAATGTCAAAAAATTATGAGGTAGAAGTAAAAGGTTATAATTATGTGATAACATTCATACAAATTGTTATTCAGACTGAAATTCATAAATTGGTAATTGGATCATTAGATGGAAGTACCGTAATTGCATGGAATCCCTGACTTGCTTGAGACCTAGACATGATGGTATTTACCTCTTATAGTTCCAAGGATCGTGACTACCCGTATATACCAAGGGTATAACTGTAGCTCTTTACTGGCAATATATACGAGTAAATCTAAGACTTGAAATTATAAGCATAAATGCTATCTCCAAATGATGAATTCGAATGTGGTTGATATGATTTTTAAATTTTGGTTGAGAACTGATGAGTTGATTTGGATTCTGATTGAAAACTAATGAGTTGATTTGGATTCTGATTGAAAAATGATGATTCTTGAATTTTGGTTGAAATGTAATAAGCTGAGCAAAACCACAATGAGGATGAATGGAACGAGTCCCTTTGTTGATGATGTTCATAATTGGAATGACGTTAATGAATTTAGCAAGTCATTATGAGATTAGTGGATTATGCGACAGATTGTTGCTATTGACACTTGACCTAGTGGATCAAGTTAAGGGACATCAAATTAAAAATCTGTATAGTTGAAAATTCCCATGGAGGATTGTTCAGATAGAAATTTCGGTCTAATGGACCATTATTGTGAAAAGGATTTGAATGTTATGATCTGAGTGAATTATTATTTGATGATGAGTTCTATATAAGGGATCTTTATCCCCCAAGATTTTGTTGGGTTCACCAGACTATAAGGAGCCCCAGAATCAGTTGGGTCTTAAGGAAAAGAGTTCTCCTCTAATTTTGCGAGATGAGGACATCTCGCGTTTTTTAAGTGGGGTAGGATATAAGATTCCTCCCTCCGGCTTTTGAGGTGTGCAGGTGTAAGTACCTCCCCTTCGGATCTTATAATTATTCCCCTCTCTGAAATAAAATAAAGATCCTGTTCTACCCTGTTTTG
Organism: Cibotium barometz; assembly: GCF_041138505.1. Classification (NCBI taxonomy): domain Eukaryota; kingdom Viridiplantae; phylum Streptophyta; class Polypodiopsida; order Cyatheales; family Cibotiaceae; genus Cibotium; species Cibotium barometz. The sequence continues at coordinate 30,117,897 of NC_141049.1, forward strand.
GTCTAGAATGAGTAATTCGAAATTGAGATATTTTTGGATATAGAAATCCTCCTAGTGTCTAAAATGGTTTCCCCTGAAATAGAAATTCAAAAAGAACTTTCCAATGTGTAATTGAAATTAATTAAAAATAGGTATAAAGGACCTTAGCCTAAGGATCCAGATTTTTAGAAATTTTTGAATTATGCTCCAATTAAGGTTCCTATGGACCAATAAGATTAATCCAAATGTAGGGAGGAGATAAATTAAAGAATAAAAGAAAATCCTCCAAAAATGAGTAAATACTCACATAAGATGAAGAGTTGACTAAGGACAAGGTTTATTAGTTCAAAAAGAAGAGATATTTAGAGAAAATGATGCATTTTTGACACCTTAGTGTGGGGATCTCCCCTCATGAAGGAGGCACCTATTTCACATGTGTGGAGGAGTTTTAAACTCATAAATAATGATATATTTTCATCTCTCCTCTCTCCTGTTTCAACTAGATCCAAAAGTAAGCTAAACTAACCCAAAAATGGTAAAAATTTGACCAAACTGATCTGGGAAATTCTAGATCAGTTTGCTTGGTTAGAGGCTCATTTTTTCCTATAAATAGAAACCTCCCCCTTTGTAAAAGGTTAATAGTGTTTGTTACTCTACTCCTACCCAGAGCAAATTACATTGAATTCACTTGATAATTCAATTGTTTTTGACTAAATTCTCTCCAAAGAAATTGGTGGCCACTCTTGATCCAAACAAGAGTAGAACCCTCAATCCCTCAAGCCAAAGGAAAGCTTACAAAACTCCATGTAAGCTAAAATTTCTACTTTTTAATTTCAAATCTATGGTTTTCTGATTTCCTTATTTTTTTAAATAGTTGATTAAAGTGAATCCTGATGTTATGCCTTGATGAAAAGGCTACCCCCCTTCTCTTCCCTAAGAATTCAGCATTTCTTTATCCTAAAATGAGCAACAAATAAATTGATTAAACTTTTCTTATTGTTTACTCAAAGACATTATGGTATTTACCTTATAGTTCCAAGGACCATGACTACCCGTATATAGCGAGGGTATAACTGCAGCTCTTTACTGGCAGTATATATAAGTAAATCTAAGACTTGAAATTATAAGCATAAATGCTATCTCTAGATGATGAATTCGAATGTGGTTGATATGATTTTTAAATTCTGGTTGAGAATTGATGAGTTGATTTGGATTCTGCTTGAAAAATGATGATTCTTGAATTTTGGTTAAAATGTAATAAGTTGAGCAAAACCATAATGAGGATGAATGGGACGAGTCCCTGTGATGATATTCATGGAATGACGTTAATGACTTTAGCAAGTCACTATGAGATTAGTGGATTGTGTTGATGGATTGCTGCTGTTAACACTTGACCAAGTGGATAAAGTTAAGGGATGCCAAATTAAAAATCTGTATAATTGAAAATTCCCATGGAGGACTGTTCAGATAGAAATTTCAGTCTAATGGACCATTATTGTGATAAGGATTTGAATGTTATGATCTGAGTAAATTGTTCTTTGATGATGAGTTCTATATAAGGGATCTTTATCCTAGGATTCTGTTGGGTTCACCAGACTATAAGGAACCCCAGAATCAGTTGGCTCTTAAGGGAAAGAATTTTCCTCTTATTTTGTGAGATGAGGACATCTCGCGTTGTTTAATTGGGGTAGGATGTAAGATTCCTCTCTCCGGCTTTTGAGGTGTGCAAGTGTAAGAATATCCCCTTCCGATCTCATAATTATTCTCCTCTCTGAAATAAAATAAAGATCCTATTTTACCCTGTTTTGGCCTAGAGAGAGAAAATATATAGAGGGAGGTAATTCAAAATTGAGATATTTTTGGATATAAAAATCCTCCCAGTGTCTAAAATGGTTTCCCCTGAAACAAAAATTAAAAAAAAACTTTCCAATGTGCAATTGAAATTAATTAAAAATAGGTATAAAGGACCTTAGCCTAAGGGTCCAGATTTTCAAAAAATTTTGAATTATGGTCAATTAAGGTTCCTATGGACCTATAAGATTAATCCAAATGTAGGGAGGAGATAAATTAAAGAATAAAAGAAAATCCCACAAAAATGAGTAAATACTCACATAAGATGAAGAGTTGACTAAGGACAAGGTTTATTAGTTAAAAAAGAAGAGATATTTAGAGAAAATGATGCATTTTTGACACCTCAGTGTGGGGATCTCCCCTCATGAAGGAGGTGCCTATTTCACATGTGTGGAGGAGTTTTAAACTCATAAATAATGAGATATTTTCATTTCTCCTCTCTCCTGTTTCAACTAGATTCAAAAAGTAAGCTAAACTAACCCAAAAATGGTCAAAATTTGACCAAACTAATCTGGGAAATTCTAGAATCAGTTTGCTTGGTTAGGGGCTCATTTTTTCCTATAAATAGAAGCCTCCCCCTTTGTAAAAGGTTAATACTGTTTATGCACTGTTACTCTACTCCTACCCAGAGCCATTGAATTCACTTGATAATTCAATTGTTTTTTACTAAATCCTCTCCAAAGAAATTGGTGGCCACTCTTGATCCAAACAAGAGTAGAACCCTCAATCCCTCAAGCCAAAGGAAAGCTTATAAAACTCCATGTAAGCTAAAATTTCTACTTTTTAATTTCAAATATATGGTTTTCTGATTTCCTTGTTTTTTTTAAAGTTGATGAAAGTGAATCCTGATGTTATGCCTTGTGATGAAAAGGCTACCTCCCTTATCTTCCCTAAGAATTGAGCCTTTCTTTATCCTAAAATGAGCAACAAATAAATTGATTAAACTTTTCTTATTGTTTACTCACACTAGAAAGTGAAAATTGAGTAGATTAGAGTACTTCACTTTAAATTGGGGTTAATTTTAAATTGAAAATAGAATGTAAAAATTTCAGAAATGGTCAGCCACACAAAGGAGGTTATGGCAAAATTTTCTTAAATTTTATGGAAAATAAAGTTTATTTTTATGTTATTCTAAAAGAGTAATTCCCACTCTTTGTGCATTCTAAAAGAAATATTTTTATTTACTCCATGTACATATTCACCTTTGAATATGCATGTATATTATTGATATTAATTATTGAAATGAATTTCTATGCATAGAAAGATGCATGCATATTGGAAATCTTTTTATTATAAAAGTGTTGTTTTCATTGAATTTAAATTCTATGCATGGAAAGATGCATAATGGAAATTTTTATTATAAAAGTGTTGTTTTCATTGAATTTAAATTCTATGCATAGAAAGATGCATAATGGAAATTTTTATTATAAAAGTGTTGTTTTCATTGAATTTAATTTCTATGCATAGAAAGATGCATAATGGAAATTTTTATTATAAAAGTATTGTTTTCATTAAAATTGATTTAATGCATAGAAAGATGCATAAAAGATTTTTTTTATTTCAAAAGTGTTATTCTCATTAAAATTGATTTTATGCATAGAAAGATGCATAAAGGATTTATTTTTCTTTCAAAAGTGTTATTCTCATTAAAACTGATTTTATGCATAGAAAGATGCAAAAAAGATTTATTTTTATTTCAAAAGTGTTATTCTCATTAAAATTGATTTTATGCATAGAAAGATGCATAAAGGATTTATTTTTCTTTCAAAAGTCTTATTCTCATTAAAATTGATTTTATGCATAGAAAGATGCATAAAGAATTTATTTTTCTTTCAAAAGTGTTATTCTTATTAAAATTGATTTTATGCATAGAAAGATGCATAAAAGATTTATTTTCATTTCAAAAGTGTTATTCTCATTAAAATTGATTTTATGCATAGAAAGATGCATAAAGGATTTGTTTTTATTTCAAAAGTGTTATTCTCATTAAAATTGATTTTATGCATAGAAAGATGCATAAAGGATTTGTTTTTATTTCAAAAGTGTTATTCTCATTAAAATTGATTTTATGCATAGAAAGATGCATTTTTATTTTTCTTTCAAAAGTGTTATTCACATTAAAATTGATTTTATGCATAGAAAGATGAATAAAAGGATTTATTTTTATTTCAAAAGTGTTATTTTAAATTAAATTTATGCATAAAAGGATTTTTATAAAAGTGTTATTCCCACTGAAGTTGATTTTTATGCATAAATAGATGCATAAAGAATCTTTATATCAAAAATTAGAATTCTCTTAAGTTCTATGAATAGATGTAACGAGATGTGATGAGACTCAGATAAGTGTGAATGAATGGATGGGTGATTGTGATGTGAATAGAGGTGAATAGATGTGAGTTGAATAGATGTGATGAGATGTGATGTGAATCAGATAGATATGAATGGATGGATGGATGTGATGTGAATAGAGGTGATGAGATGTGAGGTGAATAGATGTGATGAGATGTGATGTGAATCAGATAGATGTGAATGGATGGATGGATGTGATGTGAATCAGATAGATGTGAATGGATGGATGGATGTGATGTGAATAGAGGTGATGAGATGTGAGGTGAATAGATGTAAACGAGATGGATGGGTGGTTGTGATGTGAATAGAGGTGATGAGATGTGAGGTGAGTAGATGTGATAAGATGTGAAGTGAATCAGGTAAATGTGAATGAATGGATGAGATGTGATGTCATGTGAATCAGGATGTAAATGAATGATATGGGATATGAGTGGATGATATGTGATGTAAATGGATGTAAATGTATAAGTGAAGAATGGATGTGAATGTATATGTGAAAGAATTGATGTGAAGGAGTATGTGAAAGAATGGATATAGATGTGTATGTGAAAGAATGTGATGTGATGGAAAGAGATGTGATATGTCATAAATATATGTGGATGTGAATGTGATGGATATGAATGAATGTGAATGTGATGGATATGAATGAATGTGATGTGATGTGATGGGATGTGAATCGGAATAGATGTGAATGATTGAGATGTGAGGTAAAATGAATTAGATGTGATGTGAGTGAATGTGATGTGGTCTGAATGGATGAGATGTGAATGAATGAGATGTGAATGGATGAGATGTGAATGGATGAGATGTGAATGATTGAGATGTGAGGTAAAATGAATGAGATGTGATGTGAGTGAATGTGATGTGGTCTGAATGGATGAGATGTGAATGAATGTGATCTGATGAGATGTGGATATGGGTAGATGCAAGTGGATGAGATGGGTAGATGAGATGTGGATATGGGTAGATGCAAGTGGATGAGATTTGATGCGGATAAATGAGACTCACGAGGTTTTGCTTGATTCAGATTCGAGAGATGGGCAAGTAATTTACTGGCCCACCATTCTCAAGTGATCTTGGTCTAATCATGAATTATTCGGTTTACTTCTAACTTTGATTCCTAAAGATTTTTCTTCTAATTAACTGATAAATTAACGATGACCTTCAACCGTAAGGGAAAATCCATTTTTATAAAAATTTCATTCTTTTTTATCACAATAGATTTAAAAATAGTTCTATTCAAAATTAATGGGATTTTATAAAAATAACTCTTTTTCCAATAATCTAATTATGAATACACATCATTTTACTAGTTTATCCGCATAGAAATATCTTAAAATATTGTTTTAATGAATTTGATCTTCAACATTAATATACCATAATTTCTTACGTGAAATTATAGTGAAAACTTCTCTTTTACATTTATGCATTTTTCTACTTAAAATACAGTGAAAATTCCTCTTTCAATTTAAAAAATATCCATATTTTGAAATATGCCTGAAATTTCTCTTATAGCATTTAAATGTTCGCATGTACAATATCATGGGAATTCCTCTTTTTACATCTAAATTTTTATGCATGAAAATAAATATATCAAAAATTCCTCTTTTCTCTAATTAAATAAATATACATAAATACTATAAAAGTATTTTCCATAAATATGATAAAAATCATTCTTTTAGCATAAAATATCTATACCTAGAATATGATAGGAATTCCTCTTTTTGCTTTATTAAAATTATGCATAAAAAAAGATTTATATTTTTTTTCTAGAAAAGCCATAGCTTCACTGCAATTACTGAGAATATTCAATTTTCTATTTTAAAATGAATACTTGTAATGAAAATATGATAGGAACTCCTCTTTTAGACTAAAATTAAATTATGCATACATAGTATAATTATAACCATAATTATGATTAATTCTCTTGATTAAACTAAAATAACCATTCCTCATTTCTAAAAATGTTAGCATAACCCTCTTTCAATTTAGGATGAGTTAATATGATTTTTCTATATCAAAAATAAGTTTAAAAGAATTAATCATCCTTTTTTTTCTAGATTAAAAATCATAAAAATAACCAATCTCTTTCTCTAGCCTGTCAAGCCTAGAGTTTGGATTAAGATAAAGATATTATCATTAAGAATCATCCTTCTACCAAGGATCTAGCCATAAGAATGACTAATCTTTCCAAAAGAGACATTTTCTTAAAGAAAACATTATAATTAAGCATAGAGATTAACCTTAATCTAATTAAACATTATGAATCTTTGGAAAGCTTGATTTGAAGAAAAAGCCATTGATTTGAAAGCTTCTCAAGCTTTAGAGGGGTTGAGAAGAAGAAAATGATTGAGAGAATTGAAAAAAAAAACCCATTAAATTAGGTTTACCTTTGAATTTGGCTTGATTCTTTGGCTAGAAGTGAATCCCCCAAGCAAGTCCTTGGCCACCAAGAGGGGGAGGGTAATCTCCAAGAGGGTATGGAGAATAGAGAAGATCCAAAGCTCCCAAGAGAAGAGGAAAATTAGAGGGATAATAGAAATATACTAATTTAGAGGGATAATAGAAATATACTAATTTAGAGAAGCACCAAAGCTCCCAAGAGAAGAGAAAAATTAGAGGGATAATAGAAATATACTAATTTAGAGATAATACTGGCATGGTATTACTTAAAGATGAAAATACAAAGGAATGAGGGTCTATTTATAGGTGAGGGAGGCCACTAACCAAGTCCAACTGGACTCTAGAGCCTTCCAGCTTCAGTTTGACCCAATTTAGACAAGATTTGGATCAGTTTGGCTCCCTTTTTGATCCAGTTTGCACTAGGAGAGAGGAGAGATGAAATATCTTGATTATTTTGAATTAAAGAAGCCAAACAATGATGTTAAAAAAGGCACCTACCTCAAGTGGATTTCCCTCCTTATACTGAGGTGTCAAAAATCCATCATTTTACCAAAATATCCCTTTTTTAACTAATATACCTTAATTTTTAACTAATAAACCCTGTACTCAGTCAACTCTTCATCTTATGTGAGCATTTACTCAAAATATCCCATTTTTTTTACTAATATACCTTAATTTTTAACTAATAAACCCTGTACTCAGTCAACTCTTCATCTTATGTGAGCATTTACTCATTTTTGGGGTATTTTCTTTTATTCGTTGTATTTATGTCATCCCAACACTTGGATTAATCCTATTGGCCCCTTGGAACGTTATTTGGACCTTAATCCAAAAATTTTCGAAAATGTGGACCGTTAGGCTAAGGCCTTTAATACACATATTTAATTAATTCCTAATGCACATTGGAAAGTTTATTTTGAATTTCTATTTCAGGGGAATTCATCTTAGATATTAGGAAAAATTTTGTATCCAAAAATATCTCAATTTTGAATTATCTCTCTCTAGAATATTTTCTCTCTCTAGGCCAAAACAAGGGAAAACAATATTTTCTTGCATTCTGAAATAGGGGATGATTACAGGGATTGAGGTAAGAGCTTATACACCGTTCAGGGCTGAGGAGGAATCTTACAATCCACTTCCTTTTCAAGATGAGATACTAGATCAAGTAGCTAGACATGAAAGATATTTTGTATGTGATGGATTTAGTGGCTACTATCAAATAAGGATAGCTTTTGGAGACCAAAAGAAGACTAGTTTCATTACTCCATGATGGGTAGTATTTTGTTACAGGGTGATGCATTTTGGTTTACTAAATGCTTATGCTAGCTTCCAGAGCTGGGTAGACAAAGTTCCTTCACCATACCTAGGGACCTTTGTGAGAATTTTCATGGATGATTTTTGTGTGTATAATGTGACAGGTTACTGCATGTACAAAAGCTAGATGTTTTTTTTTAAAGCATCTAGATGATGATGGTTTTTGTGTGTATAATGTGACAGGTTACTGCATGTACAAAAGCTAGATGTTTTTTTTAAAGCATCTAGATGATGATGGTGCTCAGTTGAACCCAGCTAAGTTTAAAATAGCTAGAGTGTAAAATAGCTAGAGCCATAGTTTTATTATTGGGATATGAGATAAGTGAATGGAATTGCACCATATCCATCAAAAGTGGAAAGTCTGATACAAATGGAGATCCCTAAGACAACTAAGGAATTGATGAGCTTTGTATAGAAACTCAGATATCTTTCCAAGTCTTTGTACATATTGGTTGAGTTTGTCTATACTTTGTAGAAGGCAAGCCAGAAAGATCCTTTCAAATGGAGCCAAGTTGAAGAGTATGCATTTGAAATCTTAAAGGACAAGCTGTCTACCTTACCGGTCATAATGCCCCCAGCTGGAGCAAGCCATTTTATCTCAGTCTTAGTGTCGGGAAACATGAAGTAGGGGCTATATTGATACAGAAAGGATTTGAACAATCATATATGAGGCCAATATTTTACATTAGAAGGGCAAAGGGTGAAGTTAAGAAGGGCTAGCACATGAGGTTAAACTGTTGGTCTGGACCCTTGTCTATGCAACCAAGAAGTTGAAGTCTTATCTGATCTGTAGACCTTTCATTGTCCTTACCTCTTGTAGCCTACAAAGAGGTGCAAGTGAAGCCCAAGCCTATTAAAAGATATTTACAGGATATAGATGGGACCCTCTACTTTGATGGGGCTTTTAAGAGGAATCTCAGAAAAGGGGCTGCATGGTTTTTCTTTATGAGCAAACAAGGCTAGGAGTTGTGGTTTGGGAGCCAGGAGGTTCAAGTTAAGAGCAATAATGAGGCTGAATATGCAAGCCTCAACTTGGTTCTAGAAGAGTTTATATAGAGGAGGATAAGAAGGTTGGTTGTAAGGCAGGTATAAGAAACTTGGAAAGTAAATAAAGATGAAATGAAGACTTGGTTTTTCAAAGTGAGGAAGCTCTTAAAATGTTTCCAAGCCTTCCAAATATGGCATGTATCCAAGGAGGATAACATAAGATCCCATGAGCAGGTTTTCTATAAAGAAGTACATGTTGTGACAGTCCAAGAACCTCTGTATCAAGGAAGAAAGAACCTTTTTGAAGAGGAGAAAATTTTGTTCATAGGTTTTGCAAGGAAGGAGCTGGATACTTTAAAGAGAAGAGCAACTGTGCCAAAAGAGCCTTAAAGTATATAATGATTGGAGATATACTGTAACGTAAGGGGAATGATGATTTTCTAAGGAGAGTATGGTTTCAAGAGGATATTCTAGATTGTCTCAAAGCTTTTCAGGAGGGTTGTGGTGGCCACGATGGTGTAGACATCACCAAGAGGAAGGTGTTGACATCAAAAGTTATGTGGCCAAGCACGAATAGGGATATCCACCATTGGTGTAGGAGTTGTCTTCAATGTCAAGCTTTTCAAAAGAGGATTTTAATTCCTGAACCCCTACACTATGTCATGATTTATGGGACTTTTGAGAAGTGGGGTATAGATGTAGGAAGGCCTCTACCAAGGACTAAAAGTAGGAAGTTTTACATCATTAATGTCGTGGATTATTTAATAAGGTGGCCAGAGGCTAAGGCCACTAGCAATGCAACAGCCTAACAAGTTTGTAAATTTGTGTATGGAATGGTAGGTTGCAAGTTTGGAGTTCCTTTGGAGATGGTCAATGATCAAGGGAGACAATTTAAAGAAAATATGGTCAAAGAACTAACCAAGAAGTTGGGCATCAAACATAGATTTACTACACCGTATCACCCCCAGTGCAATGGGTTGGTAGAGAGCTTCAATGGATTATTGTAGAGATTGTTGTTTAAGCTTGTGGAATATCATCCTAGTGATTGGGATTTGTACCTGGACACTGCAGTTTGGGCTTTTAGGGTGATTAAAAAAACTGTTGTACTGGGTACAGCCCTTATCACTTGGTGTATGGGGAGGATTGTGTGCTGCTTGCAAATGTGGCCTGTAAATGTGATGTTACCATCACTTGACTATTTGCTACAGCATAACATGACCCAAGAAGAGCAAGAAAAAAGGAGGCTAACTAATCTGTATTCATTATTGCTGGAAAGAGAAGAAGCAGTTAAGTGGTATGAGAAGAAAAGTCAAAGAAGAATTGAACATTTTCATCAGAAGCTTGGGAACAAAGACTTGAAGGAAGGAATGTTGGTCCTTAGATATAATAATGCCTTGGATACTACTTCTCAAACCAAATTTAGGGTCAGATGGGAAGGAACATTTATCATTCATGAGGTTTTTTCTAATGGATCTTATCAAGCTACAGGATTTAAGTGGTCAGCTGCATGCAAGTAAGGTGAATAGCCTGAGACTGAGGCCATATCACATTAGGGTAATGTGAAAGTAAAGAGAAAAGGTAAAACACTTAAAAGTGTTTCACAGCAGGGTTGGGCCAATATGTGAGAGGTGCCCAAGTTCAAAAATAAACATGAGATGTGGAAATATAATAATAAGAAATAATGGTGTGTAAAGAGTTCAAGGTGGCTAAGACAGCGTGGCAGTGGAGGGGATAAGAGAAGATGTCTAAAAGAACAAAAATAGAAGGTGTATGGTCGAAGTGGAGAGACGGTGCAAAGTTTCCAAAAGGTGGTGGAGTAGAGGCAGCGAGGGTGCGACTCAATAAAAGGGGGTAATTTGAAGATGAAGGGGGTAGAATAGGGGTGGACAAGAAGAGAAAAGCTATTGTGAGAAGGGAGAAGAAAAAGAAGTTGTTGCAGACAAGGGTGTTTCTAGTAGAGGAGGTGACATGAATTGGAGAATCGAGCAAGAGAGGCATTCTAAACTGTCTCGAGAAGGTGACTATGTTAGATCCTTGATTTATCCCATTTTACGCTCAATTGTTGCTATAGTAGGTAAGTCGCACATTGAATAGAGTCTTTCTGAGAAGAACCTATAGTCTGAGAGTCAGTGAGTGGATAACAATTTGAGCCTATTGTTGGTGGAGAAACTACAAGTTTTCTATGTGTTTTTTTTAATAGTTTTTAACCCAGTGTCTGAAGGTTGTTGAGACCGTCTTTTGGGCGCTTTGGGGAGAAAACAATGAGTTTTAAGCTTGAATTTGTGCATTTTTCAATGAGTAATGGTGTTTTGGAGTTTGACTTGAGTTGATCAGTTGTATTTAGTTGAGATTGAATACCTGTGTGGTAGTGTCTGGTAGGTTAGGAGGCTTAAGCTACTTTATGTTTGAAATTGTCTACTTTTGTTGAGAATATGTTGCCATAATGGGTCAGAAGTAGGTCAACCATAGATAGTCAAGAGTGAAGGAGGTCGGCTAATCAAGTAAAAGGGTCATTTTAATCATTTTGGGAGTAAGGGGATGCATTCTGAGCCAAGACTGACACTCAGAAATCTATCATAGGACAATTTGGTTTGTGGGAAGATTGATCAATCTGGACAGTTGTGGTTAGATAATGATCAGCTCGATGTCCACTGGGTCATATTTCAGGTTGGTTTGAGTGTTTAGAGTTTTTGAGGTCTTAGCTGACCTAGAGCTGAAAGAGTCTGTTCCAATAGTATCAGCAAACTAGCAATCAGAAGTCAGATTAGATCAGATTATAGAAATTGGTTGTTAGCAGCCAAGTGTCTTTGAGAACATATCATAATGAAATTAGGGAAACTCTAAGGATACAAGGTTCAATTGACGCAAAAGTGAGAATTTCTAAACTAGACAGGGATTGTGAGTCAGTTAGCTTTGCTTCCAACAGAAAAATTGGTTATAGTAGAGTCTAGTTAGATATCCAGTTAGATATATGTGAGGTGGTGGTCCATCAATAAATTATAGAGGGATGTCTAATATGGCTCTATGGTTGATAGATTGATGTCAGCTGACAAAGGAGGTCATCGTAGAGATCCAAGAGGACAAATACTTTGATTGAATTCTGAGTCAGGCATCCGACCAAGATTTATGTCACCTAAGGCAGGTTTGAGACAACGAGGAGTCAACAAGAGGGATCTGATAGGTTTTAAGAAGGGTGGGATTAAGTATTTGTAGGTAGCTACCACTGGAGGATATTCTAGAGGATAGGGGGTGTGATTCTGTTTTGCAAAAACTTGGTCCAAGGTACAAGAAGAATTTATTCATGGCTACATCAGTCATCAGAGACAGTTTTCTTAGTTTTTTCCTGTCAACAGGTGACTCGGTAAGGTTGTGAGAAAACAACTGTAAGGTCTCCTGAAGTGAGAGGATCACAGAGGATCGAGAAAGACTCATTTTGGATCGAGAACTTAGGGGAAGGTTTCGGAAGCAGTTTTCTTTCATTTCTACATCGATTGAGGTGAATTTTAGTCAGGTGAAGAGTGCTAATGTGTGATATTAGTTCTGAAGCAAGTCTTTGAAGTGTTTTGATGCTGGCGGGCAGATAGTTTTCGTCCTGGGGTCATCAGATAGTGACTATTTTGGGTAAAAAATAGTATTTGATCTGTTCGGGGTAGCCAAGAGAGATTTAAGTCAAAAACGAGTCCGCTATAGTTAGCTGAGGCCTTTGGGTAAAAGATTTGAAGTCTTTGAGATTTGGTCTGAAGGTAGGGGAGTGTTGGAGTTAGTAGCTACGTTGGGCAGAAAGGTGTAGAGGTGTTCATTCATGGGAGTTAGAGGTCAAGGGACAGAAGCTGAGCTGATCAATGCCATTTGAGCTAGGACCTTAGACTACCCAAGTTCTGATCCTCTTACATATTCATCTTGTGTGTCTATTGGTGTTGTTATAGACACCTTCACCCAACCACCACACACCATGAAAAATCAAGTTTTTCAAGCTATGACTTGGCAACCTTGGTGTAAGGTGACCTTCCTTATGACTTGGCAGCCTTGGTGTAAGGTGACCTTCCTTATGACATCTAAAATACCTGACGATACAATTCTTGAGATGACCATTTGAGAGTTTCTTCTTATTGTCTTTTCAAGCATCTCCTTTTACTACATCTTTAGCCTTGTGCATCCTAGATTTATCAAAATTTCTCAAAGGAAAAGATGGTCTAGAAGACTTTGTAAAAGACTTTTTTTTTGCATTCTGGAATCTCTAAAAATAGAAGTTTTGCGTTTAAAGTTTAGAACAAGATCCATAATAGACCTAGGACTATGAGGATGAAACATATTAACATTAGCCCTATATAGGCGAGACCGGTGATGAATTTTCTTCTTTGCTCTCTTTTTTTAACCTTCTAGATAACTTGAATTTTCTTCTTTGCTCTCTTTTTTAACCTGCACAAAGAGTGTCCCCATAATTTATCAATTTAGGCTTGTACATTCTATTTCTCAACCTGGAGTAAAGTATCCCATTGTGAGACGAGCTTTGGCCTTGTATTGAGAAGGTAGAAGGTGTTTCTTTAAAAGTTTATGGAACTCCTTCCATGTCATAGGTTGATGTTTACCCTGTTTGCTAACATTCGATCGTAAAGTAGCACTTTTAATCAAATGATTACAAGCATACTTAATCTTGTGCTTTTTTGAGATTTTTTGGCTTGAAAAATTAATCATGTAATTGATTGAGCCATGCAATTTTTACTCGTGCGCCTTTCTTGCCATCATAGTTTTGGAAAGTGAACACCTTTCCGATAATCTGTGAATCTTTTTGAGAACTCTGAGCATGCAAATTAGCTTTGACAATACACCTAACTTGATCACTTTCCTCCTCGCTCAAAGTCGGAAGAGTCTTGCTTGTTTATAGAAAGATTCACATGTTGCTCTAACTTACGTTGGCATTCACACTCACTTGCAATTTTCTCTTGAAGTTCAAAATTTTATCTTGCATAGTTGGTTGTGCATGTAGATTGGCCATTGCAAAAAATAAATAAAGAAAGAAAGTGTAATTTTATAATGCACATAAATAAGTAAAAACAAGAAACTTAGCTCTTGAACTGTGCTTAATTCAAGTTTGAAATTTCTCAAAATGTTGATCTTAGCATCGTCCTTTACTCCAACTCCAAATGAATCCTGAGCGTGGTCGAGAAACTTGACTTTTGGCGGTCAACTTTGGCAAGATTTTTAAAGCCACTTCAAATTCGTTGAGCATCCAAATATCTTGTCGAAGCTTGATGTGATGAAGAAACTGGTATAAAAAATAACACCTCCAAAAATAATTTCGGTTTTGATCCCCTTTGGTGATGCCCAAAATTTCCAATTTTTTTTGAAGGAGAAATATAAGCTTCGTAAAATATTCAACAAACTTGACTTTTCCCTTTTTGTAGAACTCCCTCTCTTTTTATTATGAAGGGTTTTTGAGCTTAGTGAGATATAGTTTTTGTGAAGGATTTTATCAAATATTTTGAGGGTTATAAGATTTTTGAAAGCTTATATTTAAAAGACAAGCTTTAAGGACTTTAAGTCTTTAAAAAAAAGAAGTGACTAATTATGGTCTTCTCACCTGAATAGCGGGCAACGTGTCTCTGAGAAAGAAGCTATAAAAACCAATTCAATTACTTCAATTCCCACTTACAAGCTTGAGTTTTCTCCACTTGATTAAGCTTCTTTAATCCAAAAATAAATCATCCTATAAATTTTCATTATCGCCTTCATTCAAAAATTAAATTATAGGCAAATATCCACCATCCATTCCATTAGAAGCAGCGGTTTAGCAAACTAACAATGGAGCTAATTCATTCCTTATATGTCAATTTCATCCGTACAAATAGATCAACAAGAGGTAGAAAGAATTTTAAAACCATTTTTAAAGAGGAAGAATAGTTTGGTGGTTTATGCAGATTGGTTTACCACCTCCTTTGTCTTTTTGTCTTTACCCTTTGGATAAAAGCTTGCAACTCTTAAAACCTTTGATTTAACCCTTTGGATAAAAGCTTGCAACTCTTAAAACCTTTGATTTAACCCTTTGGATAAAAGCTTGCAACTCTTAAAACCTTTGATTTAACCTTTCAAGCTTTAAAAATCTTGCCTTCATCTTCCTAGACCCATAGCTCTGATACTGCTGACATGGATCCACTTCTAGGAAAACAGAGAAAATAGAGACTTGCAAGAAAATAGATTATTCAACCCAATTCACTCATCAAAGACCACAAATTCAATATATTCAAGAATTAAATAAATAACAAGTAAAATACTTAGTTGATCAAGATAATGACTCAACATTGGTTGCAATGATCCCCCTTCATGTGTGGAGCATGTGTGTAGCCTCTACCCTTACATGAGTATTTACGTAATTCTTTCATTTTAAAATAGTCCATAGCCTCCAAAAATACAAAAAGATTCTTTTACATCACTCTCTTATGCTCAAAATAGAATGTCCATAAATTAAGGCAATGTTAAAGCATATCACGCTTTACAAAAGTATTAAAGTTCAAGTCTAAGCTTGATAAATCAAAGCTTTTAAAATAAATCAAAATGTGCACAAGCTAGCACATGTATTTACAAAGATTGTTTATAAAAATGTATGCCAACAAATAATATTATGTATATTTTCCTCAATCTTTTGAATCCTCTTCACCTATAAAATAACCAACAATAAATTGGTAAAAAAATATTCCATAAGTATACAAACCATCACCACACATACGCTTGCCATGCGTAAGTAGCCCAGAAATCACCCTTCCATATAAAGCAACTGTAACAAACATTCAAGGCCCCAATCATACGTCAATGTATACCAAATGTATTAATATTTATAATGGCATCACCCATGATATTAACATAATTCAGCATGATGTAAAGATAATCTAAGCATCCGCAAATTATCTAAGAGGGTAGAATAATATTTTTAAGAGAGCTTAAAATATATTCTCAAAACACTCTAATGCATGCTAGTGAGTATGTGAGTGATTTGAGGTGAGAGGAGGGAGTAGCACCCAAAGTGCAATGTGATGATTGATGACGCTCATGGGAAAAGGCAAATGGTAGTGCCCAGAGTGCAATGCGATGATGTGACGATGCTCATAGGAGAAGGCAAATGGTAAGCTACCTAATGGTGGTGTAGAGCTTGGAGACTTTAAGGATTACGAGCTTGGCACAATCAAAAACATCTCCATGACACATTGAGGTGAGTGGTCCCCTCAAAGCTATCTCTAAGTCTTTACCACCATCAAACTAGAAAGTAGCATGGGAAGTAGACTAGTTATGACCTTCCACTCTACCTTTATGTTCACCAGCACACACACTCTCACACGTATTTAACACACACTCTCACACGTATTTAACACACATATTGAAAGAGAAGGGTTACGAAATAGCCTATAATGTATTGAGCTAAAAAGATTTGTAACAATGGAAAGCTAGCCTCTACCTTGTAAACATCTCTCAAAATCCTCATATTGTAAAACTTAAATCCTATGTCACACTTCCACAACTATACCAAACAATGTACTCCCAATTTTCTTTATTTTTTGGTTTTCTTTTTACTACAACCTTTTATAACCTTTTACTACAACAATTTTCTTTTTTATAACCTTTTACTACAACAATTATGAATTAGATAGATCTAACCCATAATTAATCCCACTTAATCCATCTTCCAACTAATCCTCCTCTAAACCCATAATCTTTAAAGCTACAATATCTATTTCCTCCTCACCCCAGATCCTATATATATATATGATAAGTCATGTTTACTCAAGAGCTCCACTACCTCCTCTCAAAGCTATAAAAAGACATGGATATACTACAAGTAAATGTTCTAAATGCATTGACTCACTAATACCATCGGTCTCATCCAACACTCAAGTCAAAAAGGACAAGCAAGAGGAGATAATATCTCATAAAAAGAAGGGGTAAGGTCATAAAGTCTAGTAGCCCTCCAATGTTTAGCCTCTAACTCTGGACCTTCAATCCTCATCTAAAAAGGACCTCCTACTAGATTAAAAAACAATATCCTCATCATGTCTTTGAGAATCACCCCTACTAGCAATCTGATAAAGCCAATCCCATACCTCTTGAAATATGTATAATACTGCCAACATAAAGCCAATCCCATACCTCTTGAAATATGTATAATACTGCCAACATAAGAAAGATGCTACATGCAACATCCTATGTTCATATGTATCACAAGGTGTAACAGGATGGAACTACAAATAAAATAAATCCACAGAATCGGTCTGATAACACGTCTCACATCACATGGTGTATAAATATCAAGAGTGGGTCTGTAATGATAGTATACTAAAGTGTCCCGAATGATGATCCTCCAAACTATCTCCATCCAATGCTGGTGTACTCGTGTCTCTCTCCATGAAATCCAATGAAAATATATGGCCCTCCCCATTTCAAACACCATATGGAAAACCTCATAAATTAAAATCATGAAGTCCTATACTATGCTCTCCTATACATTTAATACCCTAAACTAAGAATTCTAATTACCATATTAATCTCAAACTAAATAACCTTTAATCCCTAGCCCACTGACTTGAAAAGGTTCATTTTCCTTTTGGAAATCACCATTATCAAATACTTCCATTACCCTTCTAATTTTCAGCTTTCTTTATAATACTTACTATCATAAACCAGTACTAAATCTCCTTCTTTAAATAAATGCACTTTTATATGTTGATCATGCCATGCACTTTTCAATGCTTTGCATAGCCCTAAGATGGGGTATTAATGAGTTTAAAGGATGGGGTATTGATGCAGTAGTGGGACCTTTGCCTATGACATCTAGAGGAAAATGCTACATTCTTACTGTTGTGGATTATCTTTCAAAATGGGCAGAAGCTAAAGCAATAAAAAAGGTTGAAGGAAAAGAAGTAGCCAGGTTTGTATATGAAGATATCTGCTGTAAGTTTGGTGTACCTTTGGAGCTGCTTTTAGATAATGGACCAGGATTTAGAGGGGATCTCATGACTCAATTGTGTGGAAAGTTGAGAATTGAACATAAGTTCACTACTCCTTAATATTATCCTCAGTGCAATGGAGAACTTATGAAGATGCTGACCAAGATGATAGAAGGCTATGGTAAAACTTGGGATCTAGAATTACATGTTGCTTTGTGGGCTACAGAGTTGCAATCAAAGAAGGAACCAAGTTTTCTCCTTTTCATTTAGTATTTGGAATGGAGGATTTGTTACCTATGGAAATGGAGATACCAATAGTAAAGGTACTGGATGAAACATGAAGAATCAGGTAGTAATACCCTACAACAAAGACTTTTGTATTTGTAGGGAATACAACTGGACATAGTTCAAGCTTTTGAACACTATACTCAAATGTTGATAAGGGATAAAGAAAGGTTTAACCAAAAATTCAAACTCAAAGGTATTGAGAAAGGGGACTTTGTACTCAGATACAGCAACAAATTGGATAGTACATTTCAAACAAAGTTCTAGATCAGGTGGGAAGGACCATTTTGTGTGGTAAAAAAATTTAGGAATGGAACCTATCAACTAGCAGATCTATGGGAAGTGGCACAATAAGAGAGTGAATGGATTCAAATTAAAGAAGTTGGGGCTAGGATGCAATTCAAGATTTTTCTCAACATGAGGAAGAAGGAGAATTAGGCATAAGTACCTTATTCACTGTTGCTCAAGATGAATTTCATGCTCTAGCAATTTGGGGGGAGGGAAAAATATGTGAGGCTAGAAAAATGAACCAAGAAAAACATGTATATTTGTAAAAACTTTGGAGTTTGTGAGTCAAAGTCTAATGAATGGGTTGCATTTAGGATAGGTGTTATAATATGTTTTGATATTTAGTGTAGGGGGGGATTATATCTAGAGAATGCATCTTTACATTGTTGTTCATATAGCATTATGTATCCATGGTGTGTGGAGGAACATCATAGCACTACACGTGGCACAATGGCACACTTTGGTGACGTCAACCCTTCACTTCCATCATACATGTATGACATCAGCCCTAATAATATCTATATATAGTCGTGCCTTGTTTAAATTTTAATTTTTTTATTTTGCTCCCCCTTCCTCGCACTGTAGATTGGTTTCGGTCCTCCTTCACTCACCGTGTGATAAGCAAATTTGCTTCTGGTCAATTCTTCGTCCTCACGCCATGGCTTGGCTTCCGTGTCCCACCTTGGGTTTATTAATCACATTAGATAGTGGTTTTAATGCTATGAATGTAAAGCCTCACCTTGGGTTTATTAATCACATTAGGTAGTGGTTTTAAGGCTATGAATGTAAAGGATGTTGTAAGGTTGAAATAATAAGGTATTTATTACCTTAATTCTAACCACCCATTGAAGGTAGCCGTGAGCAAGAAACATGGAGGAGCAATTCTTGGGATGAAGGCTCAGTCCCCTCAAAAAAATTGACGAATCAGTTGACATGTAGGGGGGCTCTAAGAAGGTGATAAAATGAAATGATGCCGGGTTTTTTCCCTAAGAGAGCTCATTACGTGAATAGGGGAACACTACTATTTTTCCCTGAGAGAGCTCATTACGTGAATAGGGGAACACTACTATTTTTGCCTAAGAAAGTTGAGTGTGCTTTGTATTAAGTATTCAGCATAGAGGGCTACGCTACTTACATTGAGTTTTTCTATTCAAAATGGAAGAGGTTGTGGGATTGTTTAAGAGAGTCTGATGGTGCAAACAATCACGTAGTAGAGGCAACTTATGAAACTAGTCATGTTTCTTATAATATCCATTTTAGTGAAGGTTGTTGGGGTTGTTTTTATTGCTTGTGGTGAGGATGCCATAATAGCAAGGGGGCAATGCACCCTTTGAAGTTGTTAATTGCTATTGCAGTAGAGGTCTTCACTTAAGCTTGGTCAACAAAATAGTATTGAAGATGGTGGTAATTAGAGTGATCAGAAAAAGATGGCTAGTACCTTGTGATAGGGATGAAAATTGTGAAGATTCAAAGACAACTTGAACCCATGCTCCACTACAAATCATCAAAGGGTTCCTTGTTCTAGTTCAATGCTTTTTTGGGTGTTGTGGCCATATGAAATTCCTAGAGATACTTGGATATGGGAATGTGTTGGGGTAGTGTGTGTGTAAACTCTATTAATGTATCTACTGAGGGGCATAATATTGAGCTTGTATTGGGTTACAAGGGTAAAGATAATCTCAACTTGTAATTATCAAGATTTGTTTTTCTGTGTTAGGTGTGTAAAGTTGTTCATCAAGAAGATTATCATCATGATTCTCTCACTTGTTATGGAACCTTGGCTAGAAGGCATAACCAGTGAAGGCTTCCCACTCAATATTGTGGGTTCTTTTCACACTGAGTAGGAATGGTTTGTTTTACTCCAATTACCAACAGAGTTAACTAATGTTCATATTGCTAGAGATGTTCCTAACTGGGTTATAGATGTAGTAATTGTAGGGGACGAAGAATTTGATAACAATTAACTTTGGATGAATATCTTGTATCTCTTTGTAAAGCATAATAATGTATCTTCTTTGTGGTTACCCCCAGCAATTGTTCATTGTATAAAGCCAAATTTTGTTGTTATATATCAAGAGGGTTTGTTTTCTTTGGGATGAGTGTGGTGTTACATTGGATGTTAAACTTTTTGATGAGGTTTCTTGTGTGACATTGAGAGAGGTGCTTTTCCTATTCCATGTAAGTGATTCGGTGGTTGCTTGTGTTAGTTGGGTGTGTATCCACCCAATATCTAGCATTTACCATGTAAGTGATTCGGTGGTTGCTTTTCCTATTCCATGTAAGTGATTCGGTGGTTGCTTGTTAGTTGGGTGTGTATCCACCCAATATCTAGCATTTACCATATCCACTTGTTTGGGATACCTGAACATTGTGAAATTTTTTAAGGGTTATTTTGATTCAACTTTTGTGGGTCATGGTTGTTTGGGATTTAGCAAAAAGTGTTAGGGTTTTCATCTCATATATTTTAGGGGTTGAGAGTTGACAGAGATGAGTTATAGAGGCATAACCCGATTGTTGCTTGCCCCCTCACAACATCTTTTTGAGGATCACATCCATGATGCAAGGAGATAGTGTTAATGATGTGACATTGATGTGTTACCTTTATGTTTTTATAAGAACAACTATTTTCAGAGGACTACATGTGTGAACTTTGTTAAGAGGTGTGTGTGAGTTAAATGGTAATTTTAAATATGGGTGTTGTGTGAGTTCACATTGGCTCGATATAGGACTAGTGGACATGCAAAAGGCTAGACCCAAGGACTGGATGGCCTAAGCAACTGGTCTAAATAGAAAAAGGATCAAACACTGGAAAGTGGGTGGCAGGGTGGATGTGAGCCTACAGGGGTACTTTTCAAAACATTACCAAATCATATTTTAGCATGAGAAACTTGGGATTAGTAGTCTAAATAGCATCATGGTAAAGGATAGAGAAGTTGCCTTGATAATCAATGAGGTGGGACATCTTTTTGAGCCTCAGGGAGCCGCACAACCTACTTGTGAGAATTATGAAGGGAAAACACTTGGAGGAATCATTAATATTTCCTTACATAAGTATTGTTCGGGTTAGGATGAGATGAGCTTATGAAATAGCCAAGCATTAGGATATTGTAATTTGAGGCCTTAAGTGAGTCACTCTACTCTTTTTAGTGTGATTTTCACTACTTCCATAGGGGTCTCACAATTGGTATTAGGGCTGCGCCAGGTTGAGATTTGAGCATGATCTTAGTATGTGATTTTTGATGCACAATTCGTGACCTAAAATTAAAACTTGCAGTATTTTACTAGGTTTCTCTTTTAGATGGAGAAATAGATGACAAGGCTACACTTATTCGATGGAGAATGATATGAGAGGCTTCCTTTCCTTAGCCCATTGTTTAGATAAGGTAGTTACTTTAGCAAGACACTTCAAGCACCTCTATTTTTTGACTATAGAAGATTGGAGATATAGATGGTTCTCAAGACAATTGATCAAGATACCTTGTAGTAGTAGCTACGATTAGATATTATTAGATAACAATACTCTTGCGATGATTTATTTGGATAGATGTCATGAGAGGGATAGATCTTTATGAACCTCTATGACATGATCTTAGAGTTCATCATTAGATGTATAGGTTTCTTAGGAATTCTATTCCCGGACATAGAATTTTGACTACTCGGCATCTTAGAATATTTACTATGGCATATCTATCCTACATCACTACTTCATGAGAGCAAGGTCCAACCATTGATAGCTTGATGGCATACTTTATTATACTTCAAAAAATAAAGAGATGTTAAAAAAATGCAGAATTCGTTTTATAACTTTCCTTCCATTCTAGAATGACAAGCCATATAAGTTATAATATGGCATCTGAGCATGTTTACTATGAAATGTCTTTCCTGTATCACCGCTTCATGAGAGAAAGGCTTAACCATTAATGGCATGATGGCATACTTTCCTGTACCTAAATAAATAAAGATATGTTACTTTATCTTATGTAAATCCTACTTTTTTAGTTTCTCCTATGTAAAAGTAATAATGTGTAAAATTTAAAAAAAAATATAGAGTTTACCAAAACTTTCCTTCCACTCTAGAATGACAAGCCATATAGGTTATAATATGGCTAGTAATAGAGTAATGATTGTAACAAACTACCTCAACTATAGGGAGTATTATTTTGGTCAACCTTACCAACCCTTGTACATGTGGTGACATGAAGATAAATTATTTATGGAGATAGAAAGTTTGGTCAACCTTACCAACCCTTGTACATGTTGCAACATGAGAAATATATTGTGGGGATAGACATAGACTATTATGCTTCAAACTTGAGTCTAGCCATGATTATAGAGAGCTTGAATTTTATAGAAAATAATTGATTACCAATGGGATCCTCTTTACCTTAAATCAATGTGTATCCAAACTTAACCATCTTAGTCTATATCTTTTGCCTTAAAAAAGTTGTAATCATAAGCCAATACCAATGTTTTAACTTTTTGGATCAAGGGGTTAAGACTTCCCCTATGTTATGTAATAAACTTTGAAGAAATATTTTCTTATATTAAGAAATTTATTAATCATTGTAAATATTTTGATACAAAAAGAGTCTTGAAATATTTTAGAAAGAAATCATGAGACGTGGATGTTAAGATCAAAATGTTGTAACTAAAATAGCTCAGGAGGACATAAATATATCTTTTCAGGGGTTTGCTAAAAATTTCATATATTGTGAATGGGAGCAGTATTTTAGTATTTCTCTTTTAAGGCATGTCTTCATGAATGTGGAAAACCCTATAAAATTATTAAAATCATAAAAATAGCCTTAAATATAGTTGATAAATCACCATAAGTAGAGGTATATCTAGCACTATAATCCAAATAGGCTACGAATTTACAAAGTAGGTTCCTACATGAAAGATAAAAAATGATCTCGACTCATTATAAATTTCTCCTAAACCTTACACCTATACCTTACATACTATGTAAGAGATGAGATAGAGATTTTTCATGATAAAAAATATATTTCTTTATCAATTAATTCAATAAAATTTCCTTCTTAGAATCTCTGTTTAGTTGTTGAGTCTTTGACACCCAAAATATGATAATAGTGTGAGATCATAAGGTGATTTAATTTAGTTATACTAATAAATCAATGTCTCCACTAAAGTAATCTATCAAGAATACATAGATAAACATTTAATTTAGTTAGAAAACAAGGTGATAGTCTTATCTTTCAAAACTACATTGATAAAACAAAACAGCATATTGTGAAACCTTGCTTATATTTGGATCCTGATAACTAAATACCTTGTAATTTTCATTAAGAGCTAAATTTTGGAGTTCTAATAGATTTTTGAGCCTAATGGATTGCATTATACCATATATATGTTTGTGAAGCAACGCACACCCAAAAACTTTAGAAAGCAATGAGAAATTGACTAATTAAAGTCTTTGATCCAAGTATAGTACAAACATCTCTGCATCACGCTTGTAATTTGGCCTATGAATTCTTATGAAATTGAAAAGCCTAGAGGTAACTAATGTGATCCCAAAAAATACCAATTTTATTTCACTATGTATCCAATGATATGAAAAAAGGAAACCTTTGATTTTCACTATCCATGTCTTTTAAATAATTCCATAAAGTTGGTCAAAAATGAGGATATAAATATGTCCATAGACACTTTTTTATCCTATTACCAAACTAGTGTTAAAGAAGTACTCCATAGGTCACAACTAGGTCTATTCTGAGCAAAAGACAATAATCTTGGAGAAGTATTTTTTAATTGGATTCATTCTATGGATGAGTACTTTGATATATTAGGGTACACAATGATCGCAGTAAGATGACCCTTGCTCAACTTAAGATAACTAGAGTGGCCCAAAGTAGGTGGAGCTGATGTGCAATTGTGCATGTTCAAGAAGTCCCCAAATTTGGTGATGCTATGGCATGTAACATGCCACATCATCACCAATTTTGAATGTTCAAGAATTTCCCAAATTTGGTGATGATGTGGTACGTTATATGCCATGTCGTTCACCAAGGTTGGGGACTTCTTGAACATGCAAAATTTCCCATCATGCTATAGTATCATTAGAAAGGTCTCAAAGAGTAGACTCCAAATGTCCAAACTCCACTCACTTTTGAGTTGATTTGTAAAACATTCACCACATGTACGCCCATTTTTGTAGAGAATGCATTCAAGGATTGGAACCAGGGTGTAAGAAAAATTATGTATTATCTTTCAATGAGTGTCATAAACACAATGATAGGACACATACAAGATACTAACACTCTAGCAATTGCATGACAGAACCTCGTGCAGATGTTGTAGACCAACACAAAGGCAAGAAAACTACATCTAAAAGAAAAGCTCCATGGAGAAGAAAAGCATGTCTATTAATGAGTATGCTTTAAACATTAAGGGCATTGTTGATTCCCTTGGGTCTATCAATGTATCAATGGAAGATGATGATTTGGTGAGTGTCTGTCTGAATGGGCTTCGCAAAGAGTACATGCCATTTAAGACCTCCATTGTAGTCAAGGAGAATGTTCCCAACTTTTGGGACTTAGTGTTTATGCTAATCATAGAAGAAAAGTCTCTGGGTGAGGACTCTTATTGACAAAGTGTAAGAACACATCAGAATAGGAATTCTACTCCAATTCAGGTAGAGGCAAAGATAGAGGTCATGGTCAAGGTTGACATGGAAACTAGAATTATGGACAACAAATAATCCAATGATTTACAGCAGTAATAACAAAAACAATCATAAACAGGTGGAAGAGGCTAGTCTCAAGGCAAGGGGAGACAAAGAGCCCGTGGCACAGACAACAATTAGGAAAAATTTTCAGAGATTACTATTATTGTGGCAAACTAGGTCGTTTTTCTACAAAGTGTCGCAACAAGCAGAGTGACATGAAGAATAGGAAATTACAGCAAAACAATTATGCGTTTTTCAGTAAGTATGCTAAAGATAGATATGAGCATTTTATTTGTTATGTATCACATGGTAAATATAGTGATTGGAGATGTATCCACAAATGCTGAGATGATGTATGGTATGTGGACTTGGGAGCCTCTAACCACATGTCATGTCATGGTGAGTGGTTTAGAGATGTGAAGAACTTGGAAAAACTAGGTTATGTAGAGAATGGGGGTGACATGGCTCATCCTATTACTCTATTGCGGGAATGTGCAATTGGCTATGCAATATGGCAAGATGAAGTACTGTTTGATGTACTTCACATCACAAAGAACCTAGTTTCTGTTGGGCAGATGATTGAACAGAGTATAAAACTCAAAAGACATAAAAAACACAAACACTATCCCTTATATTCAAAATCTTTTAAAATAATCTCCCCAAGGACTTCAATTGCAAGCATGGAAAGTTGTCTTCTCTCAAATGAGAGTGTCAAGATTACCCTAAATCCAAGAAAATAAGAATAAAATCATGCATAGCATACCTATAATTTCAATGTTTGATATTTAAGCACTTAATTGAATAATTATAATCACTAGTTTGAAAATTGAAAAACCCATTACTTCCCAAAAGGCGATATAAGAACTATAATTATCAGAATAGAAATAGTAAATATGATGCTAAACATTCAAAACAACTAATTGAAAATCACTCCATGGATTTGTGTGTCATAGGCTCTTTCAATTTTAATATCACTGAGATACATTGATATTATATTACATGCACAAACCTCAAGAAATTCTCATTTGAGAGAGAAGATAGCTCTTGTACACTAGTTTTATCCTAATGGAAGCTTTAACTAGTAGGTGCACAAAATTTCATGCAAGGATATCCACTTGGAGCTATAATAGAATGTCTTTAGTGAGGGCTTATAATTATTATGAGAGCTAGTAGCACTTATATAGCCAAAGAGTCTTATGCTCACATATTTTCTGACATTATGGTGGCTGTGGTGAGGTCTGATAACCATTGTGAGAGCTAGCTGGCACTTACATAGCCAAAGAGTCACATGTTGAAATAATTCCTAACATCACACATCTCACTGTTGAAATAATTCCTAACATCCACTTGGAGCTATAATAGAATGTCTTTAGTGAGGGCTTATAATTATTATGAGAGCTAGTAGCGCTTATATAGCCAAAGAGTCTTATGCTCACATATTTTCTGACATTATGGCTAGAGAGCTAGCTGGCACTTACATAGCCAAAGAGTCACATGTTGAAATAATTCCTAACATCACACATCTCACAATATCAAGAGAAATTCAATGGGGAACGCATATTTTTCTATTTACCTTTCTTCTACTAATCTTAAAAGTTATATCCTCTAAATAATCTCCATGAATTATGACAATATGCTAGTGAACATCTGCCAAGCTCCAAAGTGTGCTCAGACATTGATTACTTCCACATATCCATTTTGCAATTCTAATGCCAACTTAAAATTTGTGTGGGATGATGCACCATTAACTCTAATAGGGATCTAGCCCCACTTTGCCTTTTCATTCATCTTTCATACACAAATCATAACTATAGTGTTGAATTACCAGAAAGGTATCAAAAGAGTAAGCATGAAATGACAACCTTGCATCTAAAAACAACTACTTTATGTATTGCCAATGTAACCAACATGAATCTCCTAGTAGAGCATCCATTTCTAGTGTTTGAAATGCTTTACATGTGAATGTTGCTTTACTTTAGTGAGGGTGAACATGAAAAATCATAGAGACAAATACATGTAGAGGAATAAACCAACTTTATAAGTGAACATTGCTTTTCTTTAATGAGGGTGACAATGAGAAAATATAGAAATAGATCATACATTTAGAGGAACAAACCATCTTAAGGAAAATCTTAAGGTAAACATTTTTAGGCTCTTGAAAATATCAAAGATGCTAAAATGTCATGACAACCTTGCATCTAGAAACAACTGCTTTATGCATTGCCAATGTAACCACCAACATGAATCTCCTACTAGAGCATCCATTTCTAGTGTTTGAAATGCTTTACAAGTTAATTTTGCTTTACTTTAGTGAGGGTGAACATGAGAAATCATAGAGACAAATACATGTAGAGGTGAATGTTGTTTTACTTTAGTGAGGGTGAACATGAGAAATCATAGAGACAAATACATGTAGAGGAATAAACCAACTTTATAAGTGAGCACTGCTTTTCTTTGATGTGGGTAACAATGAGAAAATATAGCAATAGATCATACATGTAGAGGAACAAACCTTCTTAAGGAAAATCTTAAGGCAACCATTTTTTAAGCTCTTGAAAATATCAAAGATGCTAAAATGTCATGTTAGATCTTGTGTTTCAAGTTATTAACCAACCCAAATACCTAGTAACGTCCACTACTTTAGAGGTTCTAAGGAAGGGGGTACCAGCAACTCCAACCTTCCACCATAACCATGCTCCATGGATGGAGCCACATAAATAAACTTGTAGAAGAAGATCTTATTCATATGGTAGTCTTGTTATGAAACAAAATATCACCTAGAGTTGCATAGAATGCTTCAAATGTCCTTATTAAGCTTCATATGGTTGCTCCTCCTCCACCAGATCAAAAGAAAACACACCTACAATAAACAAGAAAACTTCATGATGTAAGAAGCAATTTTATCTCGAATTGATTATTTCATTGTGTGTAAACATGTTGCATGGATGCTTAAAGACCATGGTCCCCTTGATTGCTTAAACCCAAGGACTCTTCCTCTCCATTTGGTGATCATTTCCTTTATCACAAAATCTATGTGGATTGGTTGCACATGGTTGCATGTAGACCCCTTCAAAGATTAAGTGACCCATTGACCATGTGCATCTCTAATAGTATGTGCACAAAGCTATATAGAATATCTTGGATGTCTACTATAGGAAAAAGTAGCCATGGAAGCAACACAAATTGTAGAGAAAATTGTAAGTGAGAGCAAAAGAAGAAAATCGGTAAGGCAAGAATGCAAAGGAAGAGCAATGGAAGAGTATAAAAAATTGTAATGAATAGCATAGGAAAAGAAGGCAGAAATGCAAAGGAAGAGCAACAGAAGAGTATAAAAAATTGTAATGAGTAGCATAGGAAAAGAGGGCAAGAATGCAAAGCATTTACGATATTATGAAAGAGGGTTAAAGGGCAAAAGTGTGAAAGGTGTACGTTGAAATTAGTGATGTTTGCTATAGAGGTTAAGGGAAATGGTTTAGGAGGAAAAGAGAAGCCTTTTGGGGAAAACAAATTGAATCTTTTAGTTGTCTCCAATTCTTGTGATAAATATGACATGTAGAGGGAGTACGAGGGGCCTAAAACATAGCCTACAAGATATCTATGACATGTAGGGGGAGACGAGGGGCTAGTTGTAGGCTAGTTGGTCTACTGGTGGGCCAATGGGGGGCTAAAACATAGCCTACAATTTTGTACTCCACTATCTCTCCTATTGGTCCATCTCAAATCCTTCCTCCTTATTTTCCCACCTCTACTACATGATGCCAGCCCCAAAATAATGCAAAAATTCAAAAATGATTTATGCCATGAAAAAAGTTGTGGTTTTTCTCGTAACCAACAAAGACGTGCTTTTTACCTTCTAACATTATTAACCTTTATGATTATCAACTAACCTTTCTATAGGCTTACACTAGAAAAATAAAAATGATGAAACCATGAAAATCGAAGTTTTCCACTTCATGGAAACCAACTATGGTTTTGCAACCAAACAAATTCCACAAAAATGGGATTCACATCATAATGACATGTACTTACTATTTGAGTGCAAAAACAATGTTACACTCGTGCTTAGTCTCACTGGTGAAAAATCAAACCTTGGTTTTTCATACCAACACGAGGTGTTTGAAAAGGTATACAAATGCATCCCTTAATGTTTCCATATGTGCATTAGTGAGCTGAGAACCATGAAAAAATGAGCTGAGACCATGAAAACAATTATGCTTGTTCATGATGAAAAACTGAGTTTTTCAAGCTGTAAAAAACTACCCCTTGTATTGTAAACATGAAAAATCACCCTTGATTTTTTGTGCCACCCAAGAAGATACACACATAGAATTTTGTAGGCGGTCCCTACTCTAGGAGTGTGATGGATCTCCACTGTCGAATGTCCAATCTGCCACCACCCTCCTTGGGAATCAAATGGATCATGTTTTGTAGTACCATGCACCATTTCATTGAGCATTATGATAGGGTAGTATGAAATGGTACCCCATCTCAATGGCTACCACAATTTGCATCTTCTACCTCATCATTATGATCATTGACAAGTTTTTAAATTGGCACCCCCTATACAAGGCAAGGCATTTAACTTCCACAAAGGGCCAACACTCAAGCAAGAAGAACGAATTGTGCTCCACCAAAAGTGATGATAAAGGAAACACCTAACCTATGTGAAGATAAGATTTTCTAAAGCCTCCTTGCCACTTTGTGTTACTTTGTGATGGATCTATGTGATCATTTATGATAGCTAGTGTGGAAAACTCTTTAAAGGGAATCTATGTGATGTAACAGTCTCTCTGAACGATTGTTCAACTTAGAATTTCCAAAATTAGTTAAAACAGAACAATTGTTTCACAAATCACAATGTGAAAATAGAGAGTATCTATACAATGAAATGGTTATGTACAACTTAATATGTCAATCTATGTGAGACCCCTGCCCTCTCTTCGCATTGAACTCTGGAGTGCTGTAGCGGAAGTAGCAACCTCTTGCGCAGGATAGAGATTCCCACTCTCGGGGCCTCGCATTGAACTCTAGAGTGCTGTAGCGGAAGTAGCAACCTCTTGCGCAGGATAGAGATTCCCACTCTCGGGGCCTCGCCCACGAGTGTCCGAGCAAGAGACTAGTCCAGCGGTTCTTCCAAAACTGAAACCGGAAAAAACTTTCCTCGCCCAGAAAGCATAGGTGATTCCTCCCGAAAATCTTCTAATGAAAATTTATCTAATGGGGTCAAGATCCTAGACTATTCTTCACTCGGATGATTGACTTGAAGGAGAAACAATCTTTACACTTGATTCATAGAAACCAATGCTTTTTTCCCCATCAAAGAGGCATAGCCATTGATCTGATCTCTTTAAGCAAATTGTCCAAGGTTCTAATCATATCCTAACAAACTCCTACCGAGATTAACCTTTATTATTCAATATATAAAACTTCCACCATTCCACCAATACATTTATTATAAAATATCATTACTCAAAATCAATCCAGTCCCATTGTTTTCCAATCAAGTGTCATCTAGAATCTCCATTGAAGACTGACTAGTCAACCAACGAGATCCACTTTCATAGTTTCTAGTAAATTTCTCGTCAATCCATAAAGATCTCCCTCGATATATGCATGGGTGTCCTCCCTTGCCGACCACGAGCCTGAGCATCGCCTGGTTAGAACCCTCTAGGATCCTCCTTAGGTGTCCTAGCACTTCACTCAGGGACCGCTTTGTCGGCCCTCGTCCATTTTGTACCAGAAGCGTGCCATTTTTAACCGTACTGAGGCTGGTCAAGACCTTGGCAAGCTTTGCCACGAGAGACTTCCTTCAATGACTCCCCACTGGCTATTGCAATGTAAACTTTCCTTAGCTTAAACAATAAACCAAATGCTTCCTCCAATTCTGGCCTCCAATTTTGGCGTAAGACAGTCCTTTACCAAAACAGAGTTTCTATGCAAGTAGAATTTTTCCATTGAGTTTGTTTTCATCTCACGAAAAGCCATTTCACGAGAAAACATCTCTAGTATTGACTCCACAAGACTCTTCATTCAATACCCACTCTTCCTTAATGGAAATCACGAATCTCGTATCTCAAGTGATCCATCCATCAAATATAATTTAAAACGAATTTCTAACTTATTTCTAGACGATTTCAGTCTTAGGGAAAACTTCTCTAAATCAGGCGGTTATCCCTTTTTTGTATTGAAGAATTGGGAATGGTCACAAATCTTTGACTTAATTTATGATTCAAAAGATAGGCAGGCATTTTACTATCCCACCTTTCTTACGTGGTCATGGTCTAGCACCAAAATGCTTGAATTTATTCCTAGATTTATTCCCTATAGATATTTCTCCATTTATCTCATAAAATAACTGTGATTTGTAATCATATGGATAAACATCCAATAATATGAAAATTCATTCTATTTTAAATATTAAAGAGTTAAAAATAATTATACTCAAGAATAATGAAATTTAAACAAGGCATCATTTTATTAAAATATTCACATGGAAATATTCTTAAATATTATCTTTTCCATTTGAGCCTAGGCATCAACATGCCATTAGAAATATGATGAAACATTCTCTTTTTGATACTAAAATTAATTATGCATATTCCTATTTAAAGATATGATAAAAAATCTTCTTTTTGATGCACAAAAATATTCATGTATATACATACCATGAATATACACATTTAAAATATTTTCACACATCTACTTGTAATTTTTAAATTGTCTAGGCATAAGCATACCATGAATATACATAATAATATATTCACATAACCTCATTTGTCATCTAAATAATCATGCATATACATGCATGAATAAAATTATGAAAATATAACAGAAATTCCTCTTTTTGACATATAGACATTTATGCATACACATTTTATGAATGTATACTCAAAATTGTAACGAAATCTTTCTTTTAGCATTTAAAATGTTTATGCATAGAATATCATAAAAATTTCTTTTTTAGCATTATTAAATTTATGCATAAACATAATTACATAAAAATATGGTGAGACTTCCTCTTTTAATAAAAAAATTCTTTATGCATAAATATAAGCATAATTTCATCTAAGCATCTTGTTTATTTTTAAAAATATTCAAATATAACTTTCATATGAAAATAGATATATAAATTTAATTATAAGCTCTCTTTCATCATAAAATGATTAAATATAAGATTTATTATCATAAAAACAAGCTTAAATGAATTGACCTCATTCTAAGTAGGTTAATAATCATAAAAATGTTTAATCTTCATCTCTAGCTTGATAGGCTCAGAGTTTAGGGTAAAAAAATGAGATTAGAATTAAGGTTTAACCTTCCAAGAAGGATTTAGCCATAAGAAGTGAGTATTCCTTCATAAAGAGTGAATATGAATCATAAATCATAAACCATACACTTAAGCATAGGAGATTAACATTAATTTATCTAAACAACAACATAAATCAAGAAGGACATGGTTTTAAGCAGAAACCATGAGATAGAATGCTTCCCAAGCATGTAGAGAGGTTGGGCAGAAGATTAACATCTAAAGAAGAGAGTAAACATCATTGTTTATGCTTACCCTTGATTTTGGCTTGATTCTTTAAGGAGATGTGTAGCCCTCAAGGAAGAGGCTTGGCCACCAAGAGAAGAGGGTAATCTTCAAGAGAAGAAGAGGTTTAGAGAAGCACCAAAGCTTCACAATGGAGAGGCAAGGAAGAGGGAGGAAGGAGTTTGACTAAAATGAAAATTACACTAGCATGGAAATACACTAAGATGAAAATACAACGGAATGGGGTTCTATTCATAGGAGAGGAGGGAGGCCTCCAACCAAGCCCAAGTGGGATCTAGAGGCTTCTAGCTTCAATTTGATCCAATTTGGACAAGTTTTTGGACTAGTTAAGCTCGTTTTCTCATCTAGTTTGGAAGAGGAGAGATGAGTGATGAAATATCCCATTTTTTTGAATAAAAAATGGAGAAATGATGGGGATTCTAGGTGCCTCCTTAATGGCCGCCTCTCACCCTCCTGAGGTGTCAAAATTCACATTTTTATACTATTAAGTACCAGTACTAGTCAACTCTTCATCTTATGTGAGAATTTACTCATTTTTGGTGGGTTTTCTTTTATTCTTACATTTTTCTTATTCAAACACTTGGATTAATCTCATTGTCCCATTAGAACACTCTTTGGACCTTAATAAATATTTTTTTGAAAACAGGTACCCCTAGGTCAAGGTGTCCAGTGCACATATTCAATTAATTTCTAATGCATATTGGAAAACTCTTTTTAAACTTCTATTTTGGGGGAATTCATCTTAAAATTAAAGGGTAGCTTTTTATCCAAAAATATCTCAAAACTATATTATCTCTCTCTAGAACATTTTCTCTCTCTAGACCAAAAATAAGAAAAAAAATACCTTTTTACAATCTGAAAAAGGGAATGATCACTGGGGACTAAAAGGAGAATTTATACATATTTAGGAGCTGGGGAGGAATCTTACAATCTAGGAAACATACTAGTATCTCTTACTAACAATTCTTCTTTCTTAACCCCTCTCGTATAAAGAACAAGCCTCATCACTACCGAGATCTTAGAAATTGCAAGCATGGCTTGGCTCTTACCACCCTACTATTTTAAGGCTAACTTCTTAATTTACTTTTTTAATAAGATGGATCCCAAGAAAGTGACTCCAATTACGAGTCCCCTCAAAAGAGGAATTGACCAAAGCAAGGAGAAAAAGGTTAGAAGAAAGGAGCCTCAATATCTCAGTAGAAGACACACTTGGGTCCATACATTGACCAAGTGGCTTGATTAATTGTGTAGAAGGATGTGGATACCCCCAAAACAAAACTTCATCTCCAATACCACTATTAAGAATACCTCTTATTCTTAGAAGACCCACATGTCATGACACATTTTCAGGGAGTAAGGTTACATAAATATGCAGATATGTATGTAAATTTTAAAGAACTACGTCATCCAATGCACCAAGGCAAGTAAGGTCACTTGGTTAGAGATGACTTGGTTAGATGGAAACAAGGTCAAAATCATGATAAAGGAGAATGATATAAGGGGAGCCGTGTATTTTCCCCCACTAGCCAAGACACAAGGTCAAGAAAAATGATCTCTCCTTTGTAGATATGTTGAACCTTGCAATATATTGAAGGAGAAGAAAAACAATAAGATATAATATGAGAATTTTAAGGATCCTACATTGCAGAGAAAGCTTAGTGATTCTTGTCCACGATCATGGACATGTATAATATGAGAATTTTAAGGATCCTACATTGCAGAGAGAGCTTAGTGATCCTTGTCCACAATCATGGACATGTATAATAGGGTTGACTTACATAACCATAGAAAGTGTGTCTGGCACAACAACACAACTAGGCTTATTACATTAGGGGAAATTCAGGCTCCAATTGCGCCCTTTAAGGTCTTTCTCTCTTCTCCTAGAATCTCAAAAAAGTGTAAAAATAATATTATTATATTGGGTTTGTCTCTCTTCGTTTTAAATCTAAAATAACCTTTTTCCATATTTTCTAAATAGATTCAATGCTTATTTTATTCTAATGTTCTTAAATTCTATGTAACTTCAACCACTGTGAGTGAAAATTCATAAATGTGAATAAAGGAAGAAAACAAGTACAAGGATATTTATGACATATGTAACTATGCAGCTATATTTTTGACATAAGCATAAGGATATTTATGACATATGTAACTATGCAGCTATATTTCTGACATAAGTACAACATGGAATTAAAAGATGTTGATTGGAAATAGTGGCATTTTTTAAAAGAACTCGAATATATCTTTGAAAGCAAACTTAGTATTATGAAAACTTCTTTTTTCAGCGCAATTAAACACGCTTAAGTTCTATTCTAGTACATTTTCATAAAGTTATGGTGGTTGTCATTGGGCAAGTTTTCCTAATTCAATAGCCACTCTTCTCTATTTGAATTTCCCTCCATTCAAATCTTCAATCTCTCAAGGAAGCCTCTAAGCTTTTACCTAAATCTCCTCATTCCTCACATACTATTTATGCATGGACAACAATGAAGAAAGATTTGGCTTTTTGGTGCCTTTAAATGGAACCAAAAAGTCATATTTGTCTTCATTGATTTTTTATACTCGACTATTTATGCATGGACAACAATGAAGAAAGATTTGGCTTTTTGGTGCCTTTAAATGGAACCAAAAAGTCATATTTGTCTTCATTGATTTTCTATACTCGATTATTTTGCTACCAATAAGTGTTATTGCATCAAGAAGGGTATTAAGAAGTGTTACTACAATGTTCAATAGAGGTATGGCATTAATTTTTATATTATTTAAAACACGTGTCTAAAATTAATGATAATGTTTTACTGCACCATATATTTTTGCAAAGAAAGGAGTTAGTTGCAATTTTAGTATTGTTTTGTGGTCTGTAGAACATCAAATATAACTCTCAAAAGCGATTTATACATGTGGACTTAGATGATGAGTATGCTCCTCTCTATAAGAGAACATAGGCTTCTAAGGTTAACCCTTATGTAATGCAACAAAGCTAGGGAATTAGGAAGAAAGCACGTTGATATATGGGTGGAAAGATCAATTTACCCACGTGATCCCTTGACCCAAAAACCACCTAAAGTTTTATGCCTAACTTCTTTGATCAAATATGTTTGTGAGGGAAATGCTGGCTTGCTTGGTTACACAATAGGGCTTGCCAAAGCGTTTGGATATCGTCACAAAAGGAAGCTTAGATCAAGCAGTTAAATGCTCGACTACTCAGCATTTGTAGAACCATGAATTAGATCAAAAATCAAAGGATATAGATGCCAAGGATAACAAATTGGAAGGGGTATTAGAGAAGAGAGTCAAACATGGGCCCACTTCTAATTTGGATGCATGTGAACAAGTAACAGAACAAATACCACTTACTGCATTGTCAAAAAATAGTGGAAACAACAAATGCTATATACATGCCGAGACTGATAAGCTGAAGAATCTTAAACAAGACAGTGGAGCACTCTCAAAAGTCTTCTCAAGAAAGATGGTGAAGTCTACACTTTGTCATTTAAAGTTCAGAACAATTAGTGATGATCTCATCCATGCATGAGTGAGATGTGAAGAGTGCATTTACTGCAACAACTAAAGCTTAAGAAGGTATTTGTGACAAAGTTGGTTTAAGTAGAGAATCCTATGCAATGATCTACAGACAAATGGATGCAAGTTTTAAGTCCGCATTGCAAAACAAAAGGATGACTCCATTGTCGTGCCCTTATAGTGTCAGAAAAGCAAGGCAACAATTGAATAACAATGTCCTTTAACTCATTGGTGAGCCTAAAAACATAGTTCACTCACATGTATTCAAGCATTGTGCTAAAGAAGTGGCCTTCAATCTCAATCTGAACAACAATTTTGTCTTGGATGTTTGTAAATTGTAAGTTGCATGTTCAAGGATGTGGTGGTACACTGAAATCTGTACTAAAACTGGATGAGAGTGAAATTGTAAAGAATCAAAATATAGAAAGAGTAAGTTTGACATTGATGAATAGAGCATTGGATCCTTCCATAAATCCAGGTGATCCTCAATTCTTCAATGTTCAATCTGAAAATAAAATCTAGTGGCTTACAGCATTTGAGGTTCCAAAGGAGGACCATGAGACCCTAAAGATGTTTTCAATCTAATAGAGACTACTATTGTGGTTCAACGTCAAAAAGAAGGTGAAATTCTACATGTGGATGGTTTTGGAGACTACTCATCAATGGAATGGCATCTTGTAGGTGATCTAAAGACACTAAAGTGCATGTTCGACATCTCAAATGCTATAAATGCAGAGTTCACTTGCTTGTATATTGCATGCGCTCAACAAAAAAGGGTAAGAATGGAAAAAAGGCATGGAATATGAATACTGGGAAGGATGGTGCATGAACTCATGATCAATTCATATGGGATGGCATAACAATGGTTAGGGTGGATCCAAAGTGGGACCTATACTTGACATTGGTTTAGCACGAGTCCATCCTTGTACACTACATGCCATATGTAGAATTGTGGAAAATTTAGTTTATATTTATATATATGTTTTGCATATAAGATGCAACCAATGTGTAAGAGAACGGAGGAGGTTCTTTCATGCGTGGGTCTACACAAAGGGAAAGTGGAAATCAAGAAAGATGAGAAGAGGTCAGGTGCAAGTGGAAATGTGGCATGCAAACCAAGTATTGGTGGAGCAAAGGCTAGAAAATTTTTGTCACACTAAGGAACCATGAAGGCCATTTATTATTTCTTCAACCATGGAAGTATGAGGCATGGAGGAAGTTACACATGGTTGTCCTAGATTGTAGTAATAATGGTGAGACTAGAATTGCAAAGGCTAATGTATGGATTCCCTTTGATAAGGTTGCTACACTTCTACAAAAAATGAAATTCAATGAAGAAGAAGATTCTAATGACTTTAAAGAAGCTATGACTACGTTTTACAAGTACATGGTGGAAGCATGGACATCAAGTAGCATAACACATTATATGGTAAGATCCCCAATTTTGTATATTCTTATGTTGTTTAGAGATTCTTATTAAAAATAACCAATGTGCATAGGCTATTGTCACTTTTATTTTAGCACATTTTGGAGGCTCATGATCCCTACTTTGTAAATCAAGGAAGCGTAGCTATCTGGTCTACCCAAGGCATGTATCACTCACATTGGCAAGCTCGTTGTGGATTTGAGAAGGCCACCTTACATGGTGGTGGAGTCCATGAAGTCAGTGCATTAAGGCAATTACTCATGTGGTGGTATAAGAGGATTGTAGTTAGGATAGAGGAGAAAGAAGCCAAAGCTGATAGAACATATTGAGTTCACGAAGCTCAATGCTTTGGATATTGAAAATTATAAATCAGTGACTTGAATAAAATTTTGATTTGTTTCAATTTATGCTTCTCTATATTCACTATCTCCCATGGATACTTTCAAACATTTAGACATTAAAAACATGGATATAATAGAGCCAAATCAAAAAGGCCATACTTCAGAAGTGTCATTGTATTACATTAAAAAACTATTTTTTTACAAATGGATGGGAGTCTATTGCTAATCTTGATCCTACCGACTAGCATCCTTTAGTGCGTGAAGCTTTTCCCTCTTTGCAGATGGCTTGGCATCATCATGCAATCATAGAACTATAGGAGCTATCAGTCTCTTGAATTTGAGAAGCTCCCTTTTGCCATATTCATTTAACATCTTGGGATCCCTGATTCTACATGTTATCCATATGTGGTATAGGCTAAGTAATATTTTCTCCTTAGAGCATACACTCCAGGGCCCTGCCCAAAGGCAAATTGGAATCAATTGAAAATAGGTATAAAGGACCTTAGCCGCCTAAGGGTCCAAATTTTCAGAAATTTTTAGATTATGATCCAATTAAGGCTCCTATGGACCAATAAGATTAATCCAAATGTAGGGAGGAGATAAATTGAAGAATAAAAGAAAACCCCCCCAAAAATGAGTAAATACTCACATAAGATGAAGAGTGGACTAAGGATCAAAGAAAAGAATAAAAAAACTAAATTTTGACACCTCAGTGTCTCCCCTCATGAAGTAGGCGCCTTTTTCTCATCATTACTCCCAATATTTAATCAATAAAATGAGAAATTTTCCTAATTCAAAACTAGATCTAAAGAGTAAGCTGAACTGACCCAATAATGGTCAAAAATTGACCAAACTGATATGGAAAATTCTAGAATCAGTTTGCTTGGTTAGAGGCTCACTTTTTCCTATAAATAGAAGCCTCCCCCTTTGAAAAAGCTTAATGGTGTTTATGCACTGTTACTTTGCTCCTGTCCTGAGCCATCTACATTGAATTTTTTAATAATTCAATTGTTTTTGGCCTAATCCTCTGGCCACTCTTGCTTCAAACAAGAGTAGAACCCTCAATCCCTCAAGCCAAAGGAGAGCTTACAAACTCCATGTAAGCCAATTTTCTTACTTGTTTAATGAAAAATCTA
Source organism: Cibotium barometz (assembly GCF_041138505.1). NCBI lineage: Eukaryota > Viridiplantae > Streptophyta > Polypodiopsida > Cyatheales > Cibotiaceae > Cibotium > Cibotium barometz. The sequence continues at coordinate 30,156,948 of NC_141049.1, forward strand.
TGGTTTTCATAATTTTTATGTTTTGCAAATGTTGAATTAAATTCAAATGCTATGCCTTTGATAAAAAGGCCACCCCCTTCTCTTCTTTACATTCCAACCTTTCTTAATCCTAGAAAGATTAACTAAGTGATTAATTAAACTCTTCTTATTGTTTACTCTCTTGAATTTAAAAAATTATGTAGATTAGAATTTTATAATTCTAATTTGGGTTAATTTAAGTTGAATAAAGAATGATAAAAATGAGAAATGGTCAGCCATACAAAGGAGGTTATGGCAAAATTTTCCACAATTTTGTGAAAAAGAAAGTTTGTTTTTATGTTATTCCAAAAGAGTAATTCCAACCATTTTTGCATCTAAAAGAAATATTCTAATTACTCCATGTACATATTCACCTATGCATGGATATCACTGATATTCTTATTAAATTTGATTTCTATGCATAGAAAGATGCATAATGGAATCTTTTTTATTACAAAAGTGTTATTCTTATTAAATTTGATTTCTATGCATAGAAAGATGCATAAAGGAATTTTTATTATTATTATAAAAGTGTTATTCTTATTAAAATTGATTCCTATGCATAGAAAGATACATAATGAAATTTTTATTATTATTATAAAAGTGTTATTCTTATTAAAATTGATTCCTATGCATAGAAAGATACATAATGGAATTTTTTTAATTACAAAAGTGTTATTCTTATTAAATTTGATTTCTATGCATAGAAAGATGCATAAAGGAATTTTTTTTATTATTACAAAAGTGTCATTCTTATTAAAATTGATTTTTATGCATAGAAAGATGCATAATTGATTTTTTTTAATTACAAAAGTGTTATTCTTATTAAATTTGATTTTTATGCATAGAAAGATGCATAAAGAAATTTTTTTATTACAAAAGTGTTATTCTTATTAAATTTGATTTTTATGCATAGAAAGATGCATAAAGAAAATTTTTTATTATAAAAGCGTGATTCTTATAAAAATTGATTTTTAAGCATAAATAGATGCATAAAGAAATTCTTTTTATTTTAAAAGTGTTATTCCTATTAAATTTGATTTTATGCATAAATAGATGCATAAAAGGATATTTTTAATAAGTGTTATTCCCATTGAAGTTGATTTTTATGCATAAATAGATGCATAAAGAATTTTTATATCAAAATTAGAATTCTCTTAAATTCCATGTTTAAATTCTATGAGTATTTGATAAATGAATAATTAAATACTCTAAGAGAGAAATTTATATCGTTTTATATTCACGCGGATTGTAAAAAGAAAATTCAAGAAATCTATCGAGATCGAAATATTCATATAAATGATTAATTTTTTCCTCATTGAAATTCGTAACTATTTTAGAAATCAGTTAAGTGAATATTCAAAGAAAGAAATTTAGTAAAATAATAACTGAATTACCAAACCTTTTCGAGAAAGATAGTTCAGGAAAAATCTTATCTGACTCGAACCCCTTGAATCAGACTATGACTAAGACCAAACTCTTTCATCTGATTTCGAGAAAAGAAGGTGTGACCAGTTTAGAAAAATATACTCAAAACTCCCGCCAAATCTGAAACTAAGTTTGAGACCCTTCGAATTGATATGTGGATCAAGTTTGAGTTTGAGACCCTTCGAATTGATATGTGGATCAAGGTTATAGAATTCAAGGAATTCTGGTATGAAATTCAAAATTTCGATCAAGGAGTTTTGGGGATACTGATTCAAAAAATACTCCTTGTATTCAAAAGAAAATCAAACTGAAAACTTGCATAGAAACCTTGTTTCCCTAAAGGACTGTTTTACACCAGAATGCTGGATGTAAATGTGTATGTGAAAATGGATGTGAATGTGTATGTGAAGAATGGATGTGAATGGATGTGAATGTGTATATGAAGAGTGGTTGTGAATGTGTATGTGAAAATGGATATGGATGTGTATGTGAATAATGGATGTGAATATGTATGTGAAGAATGGATGTGAATGTGTATGTGAAAATGGATGTGAATGTGTATGTGAAGAATGGATATGGATGTGTATGTGAAGAATGGAAGTGGATGTGAATGTGTATGTGAAGAATGGATGTGGATGTGTATGTGAAGAATGGATGTGGATATGTATGTGAAAAGGGATGTGAATGTGTATGTGAAAAGGGATGTGAATGTGTATGTGAAAATGGATATGGATGTGTATGTGAAGAATGGATGTGAATGTGTATGTGAAAAGGAATGTGAATGTGTATGTGAAGAATGGATGTGGATGTGTATGTGAAGAATGGATGTGGATGAGTATGTGAAAGAATGGATGTGGATGTATGTGAAAGAATGGATGTGGATGTGTATGCGAAAGAATGTGATGTGAAGTAAAGAGATGTGATGTGACATGAATATATGTGGATGTGAAGTGATAGATATGAATGTATGGATAGTTGTGGGTAGTCGTACATGTGAACGATTGGATGGATGTGGATGAATGAGATGAGATGTATATGAATGAGATATGATGTGGATAGAAGTGATGTGATATAATGTGGATAGAATGTATGTGATGGGATGGTGATGAGAATGTATGTGATGGGATGGTGATGAGAATGAATGTGATGGATATGAATGAATGAATGTGAAGGATATGAATGAATGTGATGTGATGGATGTAAATGGATGTGATGTAAATGAATGTGATGGACGTGAATAGATGTGATGTGATGTGATATAATGTGGATAGAATGTATGTGATGGGATGGTGATGAGAATGAATGTGATGGATATGAATGAATGAATGTGAAGGATATGACTGAATGTGATGTGATGGATGTAAATGGATGTGATGTAAATGAATGTGATGGACGTGAATAGATGTGAATCGAGATGTGAATGAATGAGATATGATGTCCTATGAATCGGGATGTGAGTGAATGAGATGTGATGTAAATTGGGATAGATGTGAATGGATGATATGTGATGTGAATGAATATGATGTGATGAGATGTGGATATGGGTAGATGCAAGTGGATGAGATCTGATGAGGATAAATGAGGAAAGATGTGATAAGATGAAAATGATGTGATTGGATGAAAATGATGTGATTGGATGAGAATGGGAATACATATGAAATGAATGTGGATTAAATAATGTGGATTGATGTGAAACAATGTGGAAAGATGAGAGTTCGTTATAGAAACTGTATTTATCACCTGTTTTTAAATGACTATTTTATTTCAAGAATGTTGGGGAAGCATTTTGACCGTCTTGTGAATGAGGTCGTGGAGACCTAACTGATAAAGTTGTAACAGTTGACGGAGAGTAGGGGCATACCCAGCCCTAAACCATTATATTCCCCATCTCCCTGTGGGATGATATTGTAATAATCCATAAGGACTTCACCTCGTCTTCCACTTTTCCACTTTTTGCATTGAAAGCATTGTCAAAGCAGATGTGTGTGGCCACTTTAGGCCAATCAATTAGCTATGTCATATTAGTCAAGAAATCTCTTGTAAATGACTACATTTTGTATGAACTATAGAGGCAAGGTGTTGGTCCAAAGAGGAATTACACAATCCACAGGCCAAAACTCGCCTAAGGACATAGAAACAACAATCTTAACAAGGGAGCTACCCATAGCTAAAAAGCGTCGGACAGCCCTTGTATCCCGAATCCCACCATCTCATATGTAAACTCTTATGTAAACAATCTCTTTCATAATGTTATATTGAAATCTCTATGAATCGTTATCCAACTGTATTGCAATCTCTATGAGTCATCTTATGTAGAGTTTGTATATGATTCATCTTTTTATGTTCAAAAGGGCCAGAGGGGTGTGAAAATGCCCTATGCGGGCCTCCTGCACAAGCCTTTTTCGCACCCTTCTGGCCCACTTGTTTTCTCATTTATTTGATATTCGTTTACTAAAACAACATAAAATTTGATTAAATTGGTTTAATTTGTTAACTTCAGTTTAACTCATGAATTTTTGGGTAATGCAATTAAATTAGTCATATTGTAAAAATTAACATTTTGTGTTTTAGGTTTAAATATTTTTAAAAATTTACAGTGTGTCTTAGGTTAAAATCCAAAAGGACTAGAGGGGTGCTAAAATGCCATGTTTGGGCCTCCCACACAGGCCTTTTTTGCACCCTTCTAACCCACTTGCTTTTTCTTTTATTTGATATTTGTTTACTAAAAAAAAAACCTACAAATTGATTTAATCAATTTAATTTGTTAACTTTAGTTTAACTTATAATTTTTTGGGTGAATTAATTAAATTAGTCATCCTGTAAAATTTAACATTTTGTGTCTTAGGTTTAAATATTTCTAAAAATTTATAGTGTCTTAGGTTAAAATCCCAAGGGGCCAGAGAGGTGCAAAAAGCTTTTTCGCACCCTTCTAGCCCACTTATTTTTTCATTAATTTGATGTCTGATTACTCAAAACAACCTACAAATTCCTTGAACTTAGAATTACACTGTGTCCAAAATTGAGGAAAAGAGAGGATAAAAGTTTAGCACTTTTAGAGGAAACATGCTCAGAAGAGGATAAAAGTTTAGCACTTTTAGAGGAAACATGCTCAGAAGAAGAAGAGAAAACGTTGATGCCATTAATGGCAAAAAGGGGGTCATAAAACTAGGAGCCAAGAAGAAGAAGAACAAGAAGATAAATCTGAAGAAGAGGAGAAAAATAAGAAGAAGAAGAAGTCATCTAAGGAGAAAAATTGGACAATCTGACTTTCCTCTTGGACAAGGATCTCTTAGTTATGACCTCTTAATAGATCTTAGGGAGAAAACGGTACAAATCACATTTGGGCAGCTTTTGGCACTCTTGGACAAGGATCTCTTAGTTATGACCTCTTAACAGATCTTAGGGAGAAAATGGTACAAATCACATTTGGGCAGCTTTTGGCACTCTCTCCAAAGCTCAGAAAGGAATGGGGTAAGCTGGATAGCACAAGGGAATCTAAGAAAAAGAAGAAGAGGGATAATGGGACTCCTATGACTCAAAAGGTGGATATTGATGTAGGAGATGATGTGCCTGTGATTGATGTCATCATTGAGGGACAGAGGAGACAAGTGGTAGCTCCGAGGATTCCATCTCAGAAGGGGAGGTGGAGAGAGTTGCATTTGGTCTTTCCCTAGGAAGGGATCGAGAGGATGCTTCAACCATGTTCAAGAAAGGAGATGTGGACCTCACTAGTCTTCACCCCAACAGAATGAACTTCTTCTTGATAAGTCCATAGTAGCAGGTACTGAAAGGGAGAATTACTTAAAAATGTTGGATGGATTTCCTAATCTTTTTGCAAACAGCTACTCACAAGTATGCCAAGTTACCCTAGTAGAGCACAAGATTGATCTCAAGCCCCAAAGTAAGCCAGTGGTACAGCGGTTAAGGTGTTTGGGAGTAGTGCAAGCGGAGGTGCTTAAGAATGAGGTAACTAATTTACTTGAAGCTGGATTTATTTTTTTAGTAGAGAATTTAGAGTGGATTTTTCCAGTTGTAGTCACTCCCAAAAAGGGTGGAAAATGGCATGTGCGTGTGTGGACTTTTGCCCATGCACAAAGAGGAATTATTATCCTCTACTCTTTCAGGATGAGATTTTGGATCAAGTTGCAGGTCATGAGTTGTATTCAATGTGTGATGGATACTCTGGATACTTTCAAATCCAGATTTGTGAAGAAGATCAAAGGAAAACCTCATTTATCACCCCTTGGGGAGTGTATGCCTATAGGGTGATGCCATTTGGCTTGACTAATGCACCGGCAACTTTTCAACGCTTCATGAGTCAAGTATGTGCACCTTACTTTGGGAAAGTTTATAAGGGTCTTTTTGGATGATTTTTGCATTTATTCAAGCCGCATGGATCACTTGGAAAAGTTGAGGTTGGCCTTGCAAAGTATTGATGATTCAAAAGGGTGTCTTAATCTTGGAAAATGCCGCTTGGCACAAAGGAAGGTGGTTCTCTTGGGACATGTTATCTCAGAAGAAGGCATGGAGATGGATCCTGAGAAGGTGCAGGCAATTGTGGCCCTCCCACCACCTACCAATGTAAGGGAGGTAAGGAGGATTTGGGGTAAAACAAAGTATTACCAACGCTTTGTTGACATGTTCTCTTAGAAGATGTATCCTATAAATCTGTTGACAAAGAAGAATGTTTCTTTCCAATGGAGACCCGATCAAATTCAATCTTTTTTTTGTTTGATCAAGGAATGTATGAGTCAAAGTTCAAAGTGTGCAGCCTCCTAGGTGGGGAGAGGATTTTTATGTGAACTCAAGTGTCTCATCACATTCAGTGGGTGCTATACTCTTGTAAAAGGAAGAGCAAGGGCGTATGCAACCAGTGTATTATGAAAGCCGACAACTCACTAATGTGAGGAGAGGTATGGTGAAATAGAGAAAGGTGGTTTGTCTCTTGTTTTTGCAGTAAAGAAGTTCAGGTCATACTTGTTACCTCGCCCTTTTTTCTTCCTTGCATCTCAACCTTCTTTACAATTCTTGGTCCGCAAACCCAATCCTGCAGGAGGAGGGAAGTTTGCAAAGTGGATTTGTAAGCTTCAAGAATTCTCTTTCACTTTTATTACAGAAAACACCACTAGGGCCTCTCTTGGAAGAGGAAGAAGGAATAGGAACAAAGGAAGAAGTATATGAAGATTTGGAGACACCACCAACTGCTTTCACTATGCATTTTGATGGAGCCTTTAGCCCTTCCAGGCAATGTGGGGCTGGGGGGATAGTTTTATTTGATCCAGAAGGAAAAGAGGTATGGACCAAGGGTAGGGAATTTCCAAAGGCTATATCAAATAATGTGGCTGAGTACAATGCATTAATTTGGGGATTAGAAGATTACATAAAAGATGGAATCAAAGAGGTAGAGGTTAAAGGGGATTAGAAGATTGCATAAAAGATAGAATTAAAGAGGTAGAGGTTAAAGGGGATTTGCAATTGGTCATTCGACAAATGAAAGGAGAATATAAGGCAATGGAGTTAAAAGAAGCTTTTGAGTTTTGTAAATTTGCGCATGTTAACAGGAAGGATAATCAAAAGGCTGATGAATTGGCTACTAAAACTTTGGCTTCTTTAAATGTAGCTATTCTTGCATTAATGGATACAGGTTGGCCTGAGCTCCAAGATGTTCAACACTATTTAGATACAGGATACTTCCGTCCTGGATTGAATCCTCAACAGAAGCAAAGGCTTACAAGGAAAGCTCATCCTTACACAATTCTAGGGGATGTTCTTTACAAGCAAGGTAAGGATAACATTCTTAGGAGGGTAGTGAGCTTGGAAGAATCTAAAAGGATTATGTAATTATGTCATGAATGTTCAGGTCACTTTGCCTCTCAGCCAGCACAACTCAGAGGATCCTTAACACAGGTTATTATCCTTGACTCAGCAAAGATGTCTATGAGTGGTGCAGAAGCTGTGAAGTATGCCAAGCATATGGGCATAAGCAATTGGTTCGTGGACCCTTAAACCCTATCCCAGCATATGGTCCATTTAAAAGGTGGGGATTAGATTTTGTGGGCCCACTTTCTCGTTCCTCACATGGGAAGTATTACATATTGGTGGCCACAGATTATGCAACAAGGTGGGTAGAAGCAAAGGCCATGGTCAATAATAAAGCAGTGGCTGTGGCATCCTTTCTCAGGGGGAATACATATGTGCCTGATTTGGGTGCCCATTAAAAATCCTTACGGATGGGGGGAGGTCTTTCAGAAATGACTTGATTGAAGCTTTGGTGCAGAAATTAAAAATAAAGCATGCTATGTCAACTCCCTATTATCCCCAATGTAATGGTTTAGTAGAAAAAACTAATGGACTGCTTTGTGGATCTTTGTCTAAGCTACTGGATACTATGAAGAGAAAGTGGGATGTGCATTTGCCAGAGGTCCTATGGGCCTATAGGACAACTCACAAACTCTCTCTTGGTTTCACACCTTTTCAGTTTAGTTTATGGAATGGAGGCTATTTTATCAATAGAATTGGAAATCACAAGCCTTCGCACATCTTTTGCGCACGCTTGAATAATGAAGAAGAAACACATGCCCAATGCCTAGTACAACTGGAGACCTTGGATGAGAGGCGACTTCAGGCACTTCAAAATTTGGAGTCTACACAACAACGGCACAAGGCAAGGCATGACACTCTCACGAAGAAGAAGAAGAAGAAGCTAGAACTCAAGCAAAGAAGCTTAGTCATGAGGTATGATGGCCGTGTGGAGAAACGGCTAGATAAGAAGCTTCTTCGACGCTGGGCCCCTTCAGGATAAAGCAAAAGTTCAAAAATAACACCTATCTTCCAGAGGAAGCAAGTAGCCATGAGGTTCCTGGATGTGCCAGGCTAAAGATATTTTACCCTCGAGCACCATGGCCAGTAGACCCCCAAGACAAGCATGGAGGATCTGCTGGGGGGGAAAGATGTGACATGAAAAATTAATATCTTTCATTTTCAATTTTGTACATATTTTGCTGGTTTCTCAATGGTAATAAGGTGGAAGCTTGTCCAAGAAGATTGCGGCGCCCACAATGGAATAACGGCATGGTGATGCGGCGGCTTGGCAGCTATCCTGATAACAGCATTCTATCTTCAAATATAATGGTTTTACTTTATTTAGGGTGGTGCACACATTGTAAATGCCACAAGTATGCTTGATAAATACTTTGGTATGGTAGATAGGCTAGTGATGTGAAAAATAAAAGTGGGCCTTCATGCTCACATGGATTTTAATTGTATTATCAATATAGTATTCACCATAAGGCTACAAGTTGGGGAGTGTGGAAAACATGTGGAGGAGTGTGTGTAGCATAATTAGGAAAGATTCTTCTAGAATGTGTACATGGAAGAGGAGAATTCTGCCATGTGTAAGTGGGATCTCCACCTACATGCCACTTAGACTTGGCTATTATCTCATCACACTTTCAAACTCAAAAAGTCTTCAATTCAATAGAAGACTTAGCCTAAGAGGACAATTGATGGTGACATCTACCCTTATGTCACTGAAGGGTTGAAGATTTTTATGTTGTAATTTGTAACAATGGAAGAGAGGGTAATTCTCCACCTATAAAAGGAGCCCTCCTCTCCCTTTCAAATCAATGAATGAAGCCTCCTCAATTGAGCATTTCATGTCATTGCCATTCTCTTATCTTCAAACACTCTCTTTACATGTGAATGTCTCATTTAGCATTAGCTCCTCATGCTTAACCCAATTTTGGACCTCTTTGATGATTCATGAGTTATTATCTTGGTGGGCCTGTGACTTCTCAAGGTAGCCGTTGCCTTATTGCTGCCCTCCTTTGGAGGTACCAATGGTTTTAGCGATAATGAGCATGTGGAAAGACTTTGGGGACCATAGGTAAATCTTTACGATTGTCCACTGAGAAATGTTAACCCTTACCCTCTAGCTTGAATCATGAAGGAGATGAAAGGCAAGAGGCTATGTGAAAATTGAGGTTTCATGCAAAGAGAGGGAAGTGCAGTTTTTGTGGTCTAATACCCAAGTTTCAACAGGTAATTCATCACTTGAGTATTGGTTTCTAAAATTGATCAAATCGCTAGGAAGCTCTTTAAATGCTCTTTCCACTCATGTAACTAATTTCTTAATCCTTTACTTCATTGATGATCAGAATTTCTCCCAAAGTTGATAACTTTTAGGTGAATTTTGGCAGTTTTATAGTCTTGTAGTAAAATGCTCATAACTTTTTGCTCGATTGCCCATTTTTGAAAGTTTTTTATAGGCACGAAGCTCTCTTCAAGCTCTACATACCTATGTAATCCTCTTTTGTACAGTCTATATGGATTTAAAACTGCAATTCTCTGTGTATCTCTATTTTTATAGACTTTTGGTCATTATTTCTTCTTAATAATGATTAATTCCTCTTAATCTCTTATCAAAAGGCAAATCCCTTGTATCTTATTCTCTTGTAAGTGATTGCTATATTCTTTTACTTTAAGATGTTCCGACCAAATCACCCAATTCGAACGGATGAACCTTACCAACATTCCCTGTATGTTTTCGTTCACATAATCTTGAGTCATTTCTTCCAACAAAGAATTGCCTTCTTGTTTGGAGCTGCAAGAGTGGCAGAAATTCTTGCTTCTCCTGAGTCCTTCATCTTTCCTTCTATGAATTATGATCTCACATTTGATGTGTTTATATTTATCTTAACCTAGGGAGAGAAAGGGAGGTGAGGAGGCTGTGAGTTTCATACAAGTGTGTTTTGATTCTAAGAAGTGACCGAGGTCAAAACCCCAACTTTGTGTCACAGTAGCATTGGGTGGTAGGGTCATTGTTTGACTCTCTTGGGTTTAGGTGTTATGATGGATGGCGAGATGTCAAGCTTGCTTTTTGGAATCCAGACATAAAGGCTTTTCCTTGTAAAAGTGTCCTTGCACTCACCTTAGCCTTCCTTGCACTAGGTGTCCTAATAGCTAGAATCCCAAATTCCTCATCAAGGCTCTGCTCTGAGCTTGTAAGATTCCTCCCCAGCCTCTCAGGATGTCCAGTATCTTCCCCTATAGTCAAATCCCTCTTCAGAAATATCAAAGATCTTGTTTCTACCTGTTTTGGCCTAGAGGGAGAAAATATTCTAGAGAGAGATTATTTAGATTTTGAATATTTTTGGATAGAAAAAATTCTCATCCTATTAATATAAGTTCCCCTGAAACAGAAGTTCAAAAAGATTTCCAGAAGGTGCACTAGAAATCAAGTATAATCTGCTCAAGAGGCATTATCCTGAGGGTCAAGATTTTTTCGAAATTTTAAATTAAGGTTCCTATAGGCCAATAAGATCAATCCATGTGTGGGGAGGAGATAAATATAATTTGTAAAATAAATTACCCAAAAATGAGTAAATGCTCTCATAAAATAAAGAGTTGACTATGTGCAAGGGTTATTAGTAAAAACTATGAGTATTACTTAAAAAATGAGATATTTTAGGTATAATCATTCCATTTTGACACATATGTAAGGAAGGGGAGTCCCTTCAAGAAGGTGCATACTTCACATGCTTAAATGAGTTTTAAACTCAAAAATAATGTGATATTTTTATCTCTCCTCTCTCTTGGCAAACCGAATCAAAACCGAATCAAAAAGGAACCAAACTAGGTCCAAATCTAGTCCAAATTCAACCAAACTAAAATCTAAAAAATTCTAGAAATCAGTTGGTCTTGGTTAGAGCCTCCCTCTCCTATAAATAGAACCTGAGTCTTTGTAAAAAAATAGGAGAATTATACTATGCCAAAATTATGCTAAAATAATGCTAATTTTTACTATTCTCTAAAATTCTCTCCAAATTGAAGAAATTGGAGCTTCCATCTTTCTTCAATCTCCATTGGTGACTCCATCAACACACCAAACCAATTGATTGGTTGGGGGCCTCTACCGTGAACAAAGAATCAAGCAATTTGTAAGGTAAACGGTGAATTTTGATCTTTTCTATAAATTCTCAATGTTTCTCTCTTCTCAACCCCTCTCAAGCTTGAGAAGCTTAATTGGAATGGTTTTTGAATGCTATTGAAGTTAATTGATGAATGGTAGTAAAGAATTACATAAATTTTTATTTATGCTTAATTTTAATGGTTTTTATGTAATTTCTCTCTCTCACTCAAAGAATGGTCATTCTCATGACCTATTCTCAATCCAAATGAAGATTTTCATAAAGCTTTTCCTTAATCCAAGATTAATCTATGCTTGAGGCCAAATTAATGGCTTTTTTCTATACTTTTAGTTTATGTATTCCATGAATATTGATGGTTCAATCCATTATGGGTTAATGATCCAATTAGGGATCATTCTAATCATTTTCTTAATGATAAGCTTTATCCTTTAAAATAATTGAGATTTATCAGTCATAGCAGCGGAGCTATGGTAAAATTTTTGTAAAAATTACACATAAAATAATTTCATTCAAAGCATGAAAAGAGGACTTCCTACCATATTCTAGGAATTATCATTCTAGATTAATTGAAAGAATTTCATTGTAATCATGGAGAAATTGATTTTTATGTTATGCATAATTGATGAATTAAAAAAAAAGAGGATTTTTGGTAATTAAATTTTATGTTAAAAAGAGTAATCCCCATCGTATGAGTATTCTTAAAGGGTTATTTTCATTCTAGACATAGAAAAATGTATACTAGAAATATTTATTTTTAAAAGTGTGATTTTCATCATAATTGATTTTTATGCAGAAGTAGATGCATAAAAGAATTTTTTTATATATTAAAAGTGTGATTTTCATCATAAAGGATTTTATGCATAAAAGAAATTCTTTTATATAAAAAGAATGATTTTTATCATAAATGATTTGTATGCATAAACATACGCATAAAAGATTTTTTTATATTAAAAGTGAGATTTTTATCATAATTGGATTTTATGCACATATTAGATGCATAAGAGAAATTCTTTTATTCTAAAAGTGTAATTCTTACTAAATTGGATTTATGCATGGAAAGATGCACAAAGAAATTATTTTAACCCAAAAGTGTTATTCTCATCAATTTTGATTTTGTGCATAGAAAGATGCATAAAGAATTTTATTTTTAATTCAAAAGAGTTATTCTTATCAATTTTGATTTTATGCATAGAAAGATGCATAAAGAATTTTATTTTTAATTCAAAAGAGTTATTCTTATCAATTTTGATTTTATGCATAGATAGATGCATAAAAGATTTATTCTAAAAGTGTTAATTTCATTAAGATGAAAATTTATGCATAGAAAGATGTATAAAAGATTTATTTGTATTTTGAAAGTATTATTCTCATTAAATTAGAATTTATGCATAGTAAAATGCATAAAAGGATTATTATAAAAGTGTTATTCCTATTAAAGTTATCTTTATGCCTAATAAGATGCGTATGGGAAGTGATAGGATGTGATAAGATGTGTATGAGATGTGCTAGGATGTGATAAGATGTGTATGAGAAGTGATAGGATGTGATAAGATGCGTATGAGATGTGCTAGGATGTGATAAGATGTGTATGAGAAGTGATAGGATGTGATAAGATGCGTATGAGATGTGATAGGATGTGATAAGAGGTGTATGAGATGTGAAAGGATGTGATAAGATGCGTATGGGATGTGATAGGATGTGATAAGAGGTGTATGAGATGTGAAAGGATGTGATAAGATGTGTATGGGAAGTGATATGATGTGATAAGATGTGTATGAGAAGTGATAAGATGTGATAAGATGCATATGGGATGAGTTAAGATGTGATAAGATGAGTTAGGATGTGATAAGATGTGTATGGGATGAGGTAAGAAGTGTATCTGATGGGATAAGATGTATATGGGTTGTGATACGGCGAGAATGGATGTGATGTAAAAGAATAGATGTGAAGGCGTATGTGGTTATATGAATGGGAATGTAGAAATGGATGTATGAATGTGAACGCAGATGTGAATGTATGATATAGATGTATGGATGTGGATACGGATGTGGATGTATGGATGTAGATGTGAATGTGGATGTATGAATGTGGATGTAGATGCGAAAATGGATGTATGGGTGTAGATGTGGATGTGGATGTATGGATGTGGATGTGGATGTGGATATGGATGTGTATGTATGGAAGGGGATGTATGAATGTAGATGTGGATGTATGAATGTAGATATGGAATGTGGATAAGGATATGGATGTGGATATGGATGTAAGAATGTGGATGCATGTGAATGTAAATGTGGATGTGTGAATGTGAATATGGATGTGGATATGGATGTATGGATGTGGATATATGAATGGGAACGCAGATGTGAATGTATGATATAGATGTATGGATGTGGATATGGATGTGGATGTATGGATGTAGATATGAATGTGGATGTAGATGTGAAAATGGATGTATGGATGTAGATGTGGATGTGGATGTGGATGTATGAATATGGATGTGAAAATGGATGTATAGATGTGGATGGGGATGTGGATGTATGAATGTGAATGGCGATGTGGATGTATGAATGTGGATGTGGATATGGATGTATGAATGTGGATGTGGATATGGATGTATGGATGTGGATATAGATGTGTATATAGATGTGAATATAGATGTGTATGTATGAATGTAGATGTGAATGTGGATGTAGATGTGAAAATGGATGTATGGATGTAGATGTGGATGTGGATGTATGGATGTGGAGGTGGATGTATGAATATAGATGTGGAAATAGATGTATCGATGTGGATGTATGAATGTGGATGTGAAAATGGATGTAGGGATGTAGATGTGAATGTGGATGTGGATGTGGATGTATGAATGTGGATGTGAAAATGGATGTATGGATGTAGATGTGAATGTGGATGTACGAATGTGGATGTGTATATGGAATAATGAATGCAAAAATGTATGTGAATGGATATGAAGTCGATATAAGCGAATGGATGAGATGAGATGTCATGTGAATCAAAATGTGAATGAATAATATAAGATGTGAACGAATGAGATGTAATGAGAAATGGATGTGATGAGACGTAATGTAAATTAAGAAAGATAGGAATGGATGTTACGTGAAGTGAATGAATCTGATGTGGAAAATGATGTATCTGGTCAAGAATGGATACACATATGATTTGGAATTGGGTTAAGTAATATGGATTGATGTGGAACAATCTGGAAAGACGTGAGTTCATTATAGAAACTGTATTTGTGACCTGTTTATAAATGACTGTTTTATGTCAAGAATACTGGGGAAGCATTTTAACCGTCTTGTGATTAAGGTCGTGGAGACCTAATTGATAAAGTTGCAACTGCTGAGACGGAGAGTCAATGGAGGACGTCTCGTGTAGCAAGGTCGACCGACCAGCCTCGGTTCGATTTAAATGGTGAGCTTTTGGTACGGTGGATGAGGGACCAAGGAAGCGGCCTATGACTGAAGCGCTAGGTGACTTGCGAAGGATCCTAGAGGGTGCTGACCATACGGTGCTCGAGCTCTGGGTCGCCGAAGATACCCACATGTGCGTCGTGGAAGATATTGAAACAAGGAGTAAGAGTTGTTTTTTGAAACCGAGTATGGATCTAGGTGATTGACCTTGCTGGTCCTCAATTGATGAGTCCATAGCTCTCTTATATGGATCTGTTGGTTGATCTTGAACGAGGATTCCATCTTGATTTTTATAAGTGATTATCTGCCGGGTACTATGAGTTAGGAACTATAGAAAAGGCCCCTGAGTGAACAGGTGGTGAGCGTTCTGGTTGCCAATGATGCCATAGATACTCCGATGAAGGATTGATTGGAAATTAAGATTCAACCGGATACTTGGAAGTTTATGATCACTAACACTATGATTTCATTAAATGACTGAATTAAATACATTTGAATCTAGGAAAAAGGCAATTTCATATTGGTGTGTAAGTGGTGTGACTGGAGTTAAATTTACTTGAAAATTTGGCTAGGGAGCCTGGGAACTCTTTTCCCTGGTACCCGGGACAAAACCTAACTAAATTCCTAATTAGATCCCATCACTACAGTGGTTGGGCGGTTGGCTAACCCATGGGACTGGATGGGGTTAGGCTGGACTGATGGATCAATAAATCGAGACTCAATTTCTGTTTAGTTTGATAGATGAAGTAAATCCCGAACAAAAATTATTCTATGGAAAAGAATCAACGGATGTGCCTCTCAATGAGGAAAAAAGCGTTGATCTCTATGATCCAAGTACAGTCTTTTTCCCTGATCAGACTATGGAACTTACGGGTTCGGTCAGATGAGATCAGTTAGTTAAGGCTTTTGACTACGTTAGGGAAAAGTTATCCTGGTGGAATCGCCCCTGCTTTCCAAGCAAGAGAAGTTTTTTCGAGTTCGGGTTGGAAGAATCGAGGAATTAGTCACCTATCTAGATATCCGTGGTTGGGCGAGGCCCCGAGTGTGGGACCCTGCCCCGCGCAAGATGTGCTAGTTCCGCTGCTAGCACCCAGAATCTGTTGCGCGATGGGGACAGGGATCTTACAGTTGGTATCAGAGCCAATTTGGCTAATGAGGATCAATCAAGAAGCCAAATATGTCAAAAATTTATCAAGAAGCACTAAAAGGTTGTAATTGTGTGATAAAATTCATACAATTTGATATTCAAACTGAACTTCGTAAATTGGTAATTGGGTCTTCAGATGGAGGTACCGCAATTATATGGAATCCCTGACTTGCTTGAGGCCTAGACATGATGGTATTTACCTTATAGTTCCAAGAACCATGAATACCCGTATATACCGAGGGTATAACTGCAGCTCTTTACTGGCAGTATATACGAGTAAATCTAAGACTTGAAATTATAAGCATTAATGCTATCCAGATGCATTAGGAAATTTTTGAGCTCATTTTGGGACCTTGTAAGGAAGTTTGATCGGAATATTCCCTCCAAAAAGGGGCACTGGATAAAATTTTTGCAAACAAACTCCAAATTTGTTGGACCTCACATATTTAGATTCTACTCTTCAAAAGCTATCCATTGATATATAACACGATAGGGCTCGGAGAAGGGACAAGATAGATACCTAGAAGATTCCTTTTTGCCTAGGAAAGATTCACGTAACGAAGGGACAAGATAAGGAATCTTCTAGGTATCTATCTTGTCCCTTCGTTACGTGAATCTTTCCTAGGCAAAAAGGAATCTTCTAGGTATTTATCTTGTCCCTTCTCCGAGCCCTATCGTGTTATATATCAATGGATAGCTTTTGAAGAGTAGAATCTAAATATGTGAGGTCCGACAAATTTGGAGTTCGTTTGCAAAAATTTTATCCAGTGTCCCTTTTTGGAAGGAATATTCCGGTCAAACTTCCTTACAGGGCCCCAAAACGAGCTCAAAAATTTCCTAATGATGAATTCGAATGTGGTTGATATGATTTTTAAATTCTTGTTGTGAACTGATGAGTTGATTTGGATTCTGATTGAAAAATTATGATTCTTGAAATTTGGTTGAAATGTAATAAGCTAAGCAAAACCACAATGAGGATGAATGGGACGAGTCCCTGTGATGATGTTCATAACTGGAATGACATTAATAACTTCAGCAAATCACTATGAGATTAGTGGATTGTTAACACTTGACCCAATAGATCAAGTTAAAGGAGGTCAAATTAAAATCTGCATAAATGAAAAATTTCCATGAAGGACTGTTCAGATAGAAATTTCGGTCTAATGGAACATTATTGTGATAAGGAATTTAATGTTATGATCTAAGTGAATTGTTATTTAATAATGAGTTTTATATAAGGGATCTTTATCCCAGGATTCTATTTGGGTTCACCAAAATATAAGGAACCCATAACCAGTTGGATCTTAAGAAAAAGAATTCTCCTCTAGTTTTGCGAGATGAAGACATCTCGCGTTTTTTAGGTGGGGTAGAATGTAAGATTCCTCCCCAGCCTCTCAGGATGTCCAGTATCTTCCACTATAGTCAAATCCCTCTTCAGAAATATCAAAGATCTTGTTTCTACCTGTTTTGGCCTAGAGAGAGAAAATGTTCTAGAGAGAGATTATTTAGATTTTGAATATTTTTGGATAGAAAAAATTATCATCATATAAGTTCCCCTGAAACAGAAGTTCAAAAAGATTTCCAGAAGAAGGTGCATTAGAAATCAAGTATAATCTGCTCAAGAGGCATTATCTTGAGGATCAAGATTTTTTCGAAATTTTAAATTAAGGTTCCTATGGGCCAATAAGATCAATCCATGTGTGGGGAGGAGATAAATCTAATTTGTAAAAGAAATTACCTAAAAATGAGTAAATGCTCACATAAGATGAAGAGTTGACTATGTACAAGAGTTATTAGCAAAAAACTATGAGTATTACTAAAAAAATGGGTATAATCATTCCATTTTGACACATATGTAAGGAAGGGGAGTCCCTTCAAGGAGGTGCATACTTCACATGCTTTTATGAGCTTTAAACTCAAAAATAATGTGATATTTTTATCTCTCCTCTCTCTTGGATCAAACCGAATCAAAACCGAATAAAAAAAAGAACCAAACTAGGTCCAAATCTAGTCCAAATTCAACCAAACTGAAATCTAGAAAATTCTAGAAATCAGTTGGTCTTGGTTAGAGCCTCCCTCTCCTATAAATAGAACCTGAGCCTTTGTAAAAAAAATAGGAGAATTATACTATGCCAAAATTATGCTGAAATAAAACTAATTTTTACTATTCTCTAAAATTCTCTACAAATTGAAGAAATTGGAGCTTCCCTCTTTCTTCAATCTCCATTGGTGACTCCATCAGCACACCAAACCAATTGATTGGTTGGGGGCCTCTACTGTGAACAAAGAATCAAGTAATTTGTAAGGTAAATGGTGAATTTTGATCTTTTCTATAAATTCTCAATGTTTCTCTCTTCTCAACCCCTCTCAAGCTTGAGAAGCTTAATTGGAATGGTTTTTGAATGCTATTGAAGTTAATTGATGAATGGTAGTAAAGAATTATATAAATTTCCATTTATGCTTAATTTTAATGGTTTTTATGTAATTTCTCTCTCTCACTCAAAGAATGGTCATTCTCATGACCTATTCTCAATCCAAATGAACCTTTTCATAAAGCTTTTCCTTAATCCAAGATTAATCTATGCTTGAGGCCAAATTAATGGCTTTTTTCTATACTTTTAGTTTATGTATTTCATGAATATTGATGATTCAATCCATTATGGGTTAATGATCCAATTAGGGATCATTCTAATCATTCCCTTAATGATAAGCTTTATCCTTTAAAATAATTGAGATTTATCAGTCATAGTAGCGGAGCTACGGTAAAATTTTTGTAAAAATTACATATAAAATAATTTCATTCAAAGCATGAAAAGAGGACTTCCTACCATATTCTAGGAATTATCATTCTAGATTAATTGAAAGAATTTCATTGTAATCATGGAGAAATTGATTTTTATGTTATGCATAATTGATGAATTAAAAAAAAGAGGATTTTTGGTAATTAAATTTTATGTTAAAAAGAGTAATCCCCATCGTATGAGTATTCTTAAAGGGTTATTTTCATTCTAGACATAGAAAAATGTATACTAGAAATATTTATTTTTAAAAGTGTGATTTTCATCATAATTGATTTTTATGCAGAAGTAGATGCATAAAAGAATTTTTTTATATATTAAAAGTGTGATTTTCATCATAAAGGATTTTATACATAAATTAGATGCATAAAAGAAATTCTTTTATATCAAAAGAATGATTTTCATCATAAATGATTTGTATGCATAAACATATGCATAAAAGATTTTTTTGTATTAAAAGTGAGATTTTCATCATAATTGGATTTTATGCACAAATTAGATGTGTAAGAGAAATTCTTTTATTCTAAAAGTGTAATTTCTACTAAATTGGATTTATGCATGGAAAGATGCATAAAGAAATTATTTTAACCCAAAAGTGTTATTCTCATCAATTTTGATTTTATGCATAGAAAGATGCATAAAGAATTTTATTTTTAATTCAAAAGAGTTATTCTTATCAATTTTGATTTTATGCATAGAAAGATGCATAAAGAATTTTATTTTTAATTCAAACGAGTTATTCTTATCAATTTTGATTTTATGCATAGATAGATGCATAAAAGATTTATTCTAAAAGTGTTAATTTCATTAAGATGAAAATTTATGCATAGAACGATGTATAAAAGATTTATTTTTATTTTGAAAGAATTATTCTCATTAAATTAGAATTTATGCATAGTAAAATGCATAAAATGATTATTATAAAAGTATTATTCTTACTAAAGTTATCTTTATGCCTAATAAGATGCGTATGGAAAGTGATAGGATGTGATAAGATGTGTATGAGATGTGCTAGGATGTGATAAGATGTGTATGAGATGTGATAGGATGTGATAAGATGCGTATGAGATGTGATAGGATGTGATAAGAGGCGTATGAGATGTGATAGGATGTGATAAGATGCGTATGAGATGTGATAGGATGTGATAAGAGGCGTATGGGATGTGATAGGATGTGATAAGATGCGTATGGGAAGTGATAGGATGTGATAAGATGTGTATGAGAAGTGATGGGATGTGATAAGATGCATATGGGATGAGTTAGGATGTGATAAGATGAGTTAGGATGTGATAAGATGTGTATGGGATGAGGTAAGAAGTGTATCTGATGGGATAAGATGTATATAGGTTATGATACGACGAGAATGGATGTGATGTAAAAGAATAGATGTGAAGGCGTATGTGGTTATATGAATGGGAATGTAGAAATGGATGTATGGATGTGGATGTATGAATGTGAACGCGGATGTGAATGTATGATATATATGTATGGATGTGGATGTATGGATGTAGATGTGAATGTGGATGTATGAATGTGGATGTAGATGTAGATGTGAAAATGGATGTATGGGTGTAGATGTGGATGTGGATGTATGGATTTGGATGTGGATATGGATGTATGAATATGGATGTGTATGTATGGAAGTGGATGTATGAATGTAGATGTGGATGTGTGAATGTAGATATGGAATGTGGATAAGGATATGGATGTAAGAATGTGGATGTATGTGAATGTGAATGTGGATGTGTGAATGTGGATATGGATGTGGATATGGATGTATGGATGTGGATGTATGAATGTGAAGGCGGATGTGAATGTATGATATAGATGTATGGATGTGGATATGGATGTGGATGTATGGATGTAGATGTGAAAATGGATGTATGGATGTAGATGTGGATGTGGATGTGGATGTGGATGTATGGATGTAGATGTATGGATGTGGATGTGGATATGATGTGGATGTAGATGTGGATGTGGATGTGGATGTGGATGTGGATGTGGATGTGGATGTATGAATATGGATGTGAAAATGGATGTATGGATGTGGATGTGGATGTAGATGTATGAATGTGAATGGCGATGTGGATGTATGAATGGGATGTGGATATGGATGTATGAATGTGGATGTGGATAAATAAAACACCTTTGAAACCTTGGAGGAGTATGGGTGTCTTACGCACCGCAAGTCCGTGCATCGCCCAGTCAGAACCCTCCAGGATCCTCCTTAGGTATCCTGGCACTTCACTCAGGGACCGCTTCGTCGGCCCTCATCCATCGTACCGGAAGTGCACCATTTCAACCGCTTCGTCGGCCCTCATCCATCGTACTGAAAGCGCACCATTTTAACCGTACTGAGGCTGGTCAAGACCTGGGCAGGCTGCTTTGCCACGTGAGTTGTCGTTTGAACACTCCCTGCCAATAGCTGTTGCAACCAAACTTCCCTTAGAGAAACATATACCAAATGCTCCCTCCAGCATTTTGGCGTAAGACAGTCCTTTAAGAAAACAGGGTTTCTATGCAAGTTTTCAGTTTGATTTTCTTTTCAATACAAGGAGTATTTCTTGAATAAGTATCCCTTCTTGATCGTAATTCTGAATTTCATAACATAATTCCTCAAATTCTGTAATCTTGATCCACAGATCAATTTAAAGGGTCTCAAACTTAGTTTTAGATTTGGTGGGAGTTTTGAGGGTATTTTTCTAAACTGGTCACATCTTCTTTTCTCAAAACTCACGAAAGAGTTTGGTCTTGGTCATAGTCTGATTCAAGGTTCGAGTCTGATAAGATTTTTCCTGAACTATCTTTCTCGAAAGGTTTGATAATTCAGTTACTATTTTACTGAATTTCTTTCTTTGAATATTCACTTAACTGATTCCTAAATTAGTTACGAATTCCAATGAGGAATAAATTAATCATTTATCTGAATATTTCGATCTCGATAGATTTCTTGATTTTTTTTTACAATCCGTGTGAGTATAAAACGATAGAAATTTCTCTCTTAGAGTATTTAATTATTCATTTATCAATTTCTCATAGAATTTAAACATAGAATTTAAGAGAATTCTAATTTTGATATAAAAATTCTTTATGCATCTATTTATGCATAAAAATCAACTTCAATGGGAATAACACTTTTTTTAAAAAAATCCTTTTATGCATCTATTTATGCGTAAAATCAATTTTAATAGGAATAACACTTTTAAACTAAAAAGAATTTCTTTATGCATCTATTTATGCATAAAAATCAATTTTTACAAGAATAACGCTTTTATATTAAAAATTTCCTTTATGCATCTTTCTAAGCATAGAAATTAAATTTAATGAGAATAACACTTTTATAATAAAAAAATTTTCATTATGCATCTTTCTATGCATAGAAATTAAATTTAATGAAAATAACACTTTTATAATAAAAATTTTCCATTATGCATCTTTCTATGCATAGAAATTAAATTTAATAAAAATAACACTTTTATAATAAAAAAATTCCATTATGCATCTTCTATGCATAGAAATTAATTTTAATAATTAATGTCAGTGATATCCATGCATATTCATAGGTGAATATGTACATGGAGTAATTAGAATATTTCTTTTAGAATGCAAAAATGGTGGGAATTACTCTTTTGGAATAAAATAAAAACAAACTTCCTTTTCCACAAAATTCTAAAAAATTTTGCCATAACCTCCTTTGTATGGCTGACCATTTCTCATTTTTTACATTCTTTAATTGACTTAAATTAACCCAATTTAGATGTATAGGACTCTAATCTACACAATTTCAATTTTCAAGAGAGTAAACAATAAGAATAGTTTAATTAATCTCTTAGTTAAATCTTTCTAGGATTAAGAAAGGCTGGAATGTAAAGAAGAGAAGGGGGCGGCCTTTTCATCAAGGCATAGCATTTGAATTTACTTCAACCAACAGTAAAACATGAAAATTAAGAAAAATATAGATTTAAAAATTAAACAAGTTAGAAAAACTAGCTTACATGGAGCTTGTAAGCTTTCCTTTGGCTTGAGGGATTGAGGGTTCTACTCTTGTTTGAAGCAAGAGTGGCCACCAATTCTCTTTGGAGAGGATTAAGCCAAAAACAATTGAATTATCAAGAAATTCAATGTAAATGGCTCAGGGCAGGAGTAGAGTAATAGTGCATGAACACCATTAAGCTTTTACAAAGGAGGAGGCTTTTATTTATAGGAAAAAGTGAGCCTCAAACCAAGCAAACTGATTCTAGAATTTTCCAGATTAGTTTGGTCAATTTTTGACCATTTTTGGATCAGCTCAGCTTACTTTTTGGATCTAGTTTTGAAATAGGAGAGAGGAGAGATAAAATATCTCATTTAATTGATTTAAAATTGGGGGGTAATGATGAGAAAAAAGGCACCTTCTTCATGAGGGGAGATCCCCACTCTGAGGTGTCGAAATTCAGTTTTTTAATTGTTTTCTTTGGTCCTTAGTCCACTCTTCATCTTATGTGAGCATTTACTCATTTGGGGGAGGGGTTCTTTTATTCTTCAATTTATCTCCTCTCCCTACATTTGGATTAATCTTATTGGTCCATAAGAGTCTTAATCCAAAATTTTCAAAAAATTTGGACCCCTTAGGCTAAGGTCTTTTGTGCAGATTTTAATTTATTTATAATGCACCTTAGGAATTTCTTTTTAAACTTCTGTTTCGGGGGAATTCATTTTAATAAGAAGGGATATTTTTTCATCCAAAGATATCTAAAAACTGAATTACCTCTCTCTAGAATATTTTCTCTCTCTAGGCCAAAACAGGTAAAAACAAGATCTTTTATTATTCTGAAAAGGGGATTGATTACAGGGGAAGAAACTGGACATCTTGAGGGGCTGGGGGGAATCTTATATCCTCTCCCACTTGAAAAATGCAAGATGTCCTCATCTCGCAAACTAGGGGTAATCCCGCATCAGTTCGGTTTCTTTCTCCTCCCAGGTGGCGTCTTCAAAAGGATAGAACTTCCATTTGACTAATAATTCTCTCAGAATTCTATTCCTGAGAACCTTCTCTCGAACATCAAGGATTTCTTTAGGTTGAAGTTCCATCTGCCCTTGGGTTAAAGAAGTTAAGAGTTCATCATTAAGCACATGATTCGGGCTCGGTACATACTTCTTAAGTAGGCTGACATGAAATACATTATGTACTTTGAGATGAGGAGAGAGAAGAAGTTCATAGGCTAAGTCACCTACTTTCTTTGTAATCAGATATGGCCCACAGTATCTGGGGGATAACTTTTTGTACTTCCTAAGAGATAGAGAACTTCTTTTGGGGCGTACTTGAATGAGGACCATATCTGTGAAGGTCTACAATCAGTAATGCTTACATTATTGTAAATAGTGAGAATTGAATATAAGGCATCCATCTTTGGATACCAGAAAGCCCAAGTATTCAACATGGTCGACAAAGAAAGTGTATTTGCTCTTTTTTGCAAAGAGTTGGTGCTTCCTTAGAATCTCAAGAACTTTACGGACGTGAGCTTCATGGTAAGCTGCATTCTTTGAGTAAATCAGAATATCATCAAAACAAGAACAAAATCATCCAAATATTCTCTGAGAATGTCCTGCATTAGGCGATTGAATTTAGCTGGGGAATTTGTCAATCCAAATGGCATGACTGTGAATTCATAGTGCTCATAGCGAGTATTGATGGCTGTCTTCAGGATATCTTGATCATTAATCGTGATCTGGTAATACCCTGATTTGAGATCTATCTTTGTGAGAATATCATTTAGCCTGTCCAAAAGCTCATCAATTAATGTCCTACATTAGGCGATTGGATGTAGCTGGGGCATTTTTCAATCCAAACAGCATGACTGTGAATTCATAGTGCCCATAGCGAGTATTGATGGCTGTCTTTAGGATATCTTGATCATTAATTCTAATCTGGTAATACCTTGATTT
This sequence comes from Cibotium barometz, assembly GCF_041138505.1. Taxonomy (NCBI): domain Eukaryota; kingdom Viridiplantae; phylum Streptophyta; class Polypodiopsida; order Cyatheales; family Cibotiaceae; genus Cibotium; species Cibotium barometz. The sequence goes on from NC_141049.1 coordinate 30,181,621, forward strand.
GAGATCTATCTTTGTGAAGATCATTTAGCCTATCCAGAAGCTCATCAATTCTGGGATAGGATACTTATTCTTAACTGTCAGCTGATTGAGACCTCTGTAATCCACACAGAGTCTTAACGTTCCATCCTTCTTTTTGTGAAAGAGAACTGGCGCTCCCCAAGGTGAAACACTGGGTCTTACAAACCCCTGTTCTAACAGCTGCCTAAGCTGTTCCTTGAGTTCAATGGCTTCAAGGACTGGCATTTTGTACGTGTGCTGGGCTACTGGCTGAGCTCCGAGGGTCAATTCTATCTCATGATCTACTTCTCGAATCGGAGGCATCTCAGTTAGCTCTGCTGGGAATAAATCATCATACTCACCATTCTGGTTCTTTAGCCTTTAACTTTGTGTCTATTGGATTTATTTTGACAACATAAATGAGTTGGAGTAACCTAAAAGCTTTTACTAATTACAGATCTGGGGATCCGAAAATTCCAGTTCCTTGAACTTTGTTCCCATGAAGGTCATGGAAGGAAACGGTTCCATTGTGACAGTGAATGTCAGCTTGATTTTTATGGAGCAAATCCATTCCAAGGATTTCGTCAAAAACTCCCAAAGGTAAGACTCTAAACTGGCAGTCAGTTACATTCTCATCTAGATTAAACTGGATACGATCAGTGTTATGGTGAGTGAAAAGAATCTTCCCACTCGCCAATTCAACTTGCATAGGTTTCCCTGATTTCTGTTCTAAGACTAGCTTACGCAAGCATCCTGGGAAAATAAATGAATGAGTATTGCCTGAATCAATCAAAAGCTTGAATGGCTTACCCTTATACTCAACTAGAGTATGGATGATAGAGAATGGACGATTTAGCCCTTGGTTTTCGATCGCGGCATAAATCTGACCTCTTTCCGCTTCCACTACTTCTACTATCGTAACTGCTCTGGCTGATGTAGATTGGGGCGGAACTCTCTCTTTGGTTACCCCAATTCTAGGAGGGAGTTCTGAGATTACTCTGAAGAACGGAGGCAGATGGTTGAGCTGGAGTTCTCTTGGAATTACCCTGATTTTGGCGAGACAGATTTGACTGATACGAAGGGGCTGGTCTCTGCACTCTGGGTCCTTGACTTCCCTGTCCTCCTTACATGGTGGCAGGAGTCGGGTAGTCTTTAAGCTGGTGACCAAAACCCTGACACCCAAAACACTTGTTCTCACTTCTAAGCTTATCCCTTTGAATCCTTGAAAAAGGTGAGGCTCCTGAGAAAGTGTTCTGGGTCTTCCTTCACTTTTGAATTTCGCAGCATCTTGATTCTAATTAGGGCCTTGCTGCCTCTTTGGGGGTGGAAAGTTTAAAGCACTTCCCGAGGTTTGGAACCTTTTAAAGTTTGAGGGTGCAGGCTTTGACGGCGGGACCTTAACAACAAATGCTTTGACAAAGTCCTTTGCCATTCTGATAGCTTCTGTCATTGAGACTGGTTTGGTATTTTTCACTAAAGTATCCAATGGCTTGTTCATCCCTCGAATGAATCTGGCCACCATTAGTTGCTCTTCATCCAAAAGTGGAGAATATTTGAGGAGAAGGGCAAATGCCTGATGGTATTCTTCAATCATCCGGCTATCCTGCTTCAGTTCCAATAACTCATTCATTTTGGTTTCCAGGAAGCGCGGAGGATAGAACCTCTTCTTCCTGAGGTAAGCTTTAAGATCTGACCAGGTCTGAGTATTTTGGTCGAGACGCTTTGTCTTGCAATGGTTCCTCCATGCGACCCTGGCCGTTTCCACAATTTTCAATCTTGCGAGAGCCATCTTGCTCCTCTCATTATAACCGGTTACATCAAAATACTCTTCCATTGCCTCGATCCATTTTCTCACTACTTCTCCTAACTGTTCCCCTTCACCCTTGAATGGACCAGGTTGGGATCGGTGTAGGGCTTTACGAATGTCCGGATCTAACTCTTCATCTCATCGGTAAGAGGATCCGGCTCTGCCTACCACGGCCCGCGCGCCTCATGATTCTAACAAAACGAGATTTTTGTCAACTTAACTTTGTCATCAGATTTATGACTTTAATTTTTGAGATTTATTTCTTAAACAAATAAATATTCCATCATAATTATTAAAAACAAGATTCACTCTGATAATTTTATTAACCAATATTCACAACCACGAAATCAATTTGGAATCTTTTGCAAAACATCATTTATTTTCAAAAGTTTTTGATATATACATAGAGCGTCTCGGCTCCAAAAGTCACTGCCTCAATCGCGTATGCATAAAAAGGCGATACTCCGATGGAGACATGCTATGATATACACGATTCATCACTCATAAAGGTGCTCTAATTCTACTCCTAGGAATAAAGTGGGTAAGAAGTCTAAAAATATGGCAAGAAATTCTAAAATTTTGGGGTGAATGATTATAGAGTTGTACATAATGAATAACTCCTAGCCTTATCAAGATCATGGTTAGCGAGATATTCTATCTAAGTCTCTGACGTTGATTGGTACTGACGTTAATATTTCCCCTCCAGAGAACCACATATGCTGACGTCGCTCTACTGGATTAGGAAAGTATAGATCCTCAAAGTGACGAGCGAGTCTCACTCTACTTTCTCGGGTTGTAGCGGAGTTGATGAGATTTTCGAAGGCAAAGGCGATCATATCCTGACTCTGGGAGAGTCGAGGAATGCTAGTCAGATTTGGGATATCCATCTAAAAATCCAGTTCAATTTATGAGTTTTCAATTTATGAATTCATTTCAAACATAATCTTAGCAAGTGAAAACATTATTTCCCAGATTTACTTTAAAATTTTAGGTAATTTTTGCTGCTATTTCATAAGTTTACAAACAAGCTCTAATACCAGCTGTGAGACCCCTCTGCCCCCTCCGCGCACCGCGGATTCCTGGTTGCTAGCAATAACGAAGGTAGCTTCCTCTTGCTCAGGGCGACAGGGTTTCCCACTCGGGGCCTCGCCCTCGAATGTCCGGGGCATGAGACTAATCTAGTGGTCATTCCGAAACCGAAACCGAAAAATTTTCCTTGCCCGAAAAACGGGGATGATTCCACCTTTTTTGATTTTCTTAACGAGGTCAAGAGAACTGAACTATCCTTCACCTGATTAAACCAGATAGAAGGAAAACTATTATAGACTTAACTTGACGAAATCAACGTTTTTTTCCTAACCGAGATCAGGCACAGCCGTTGATCTAATCATTTGAGAAAGTCTTCAGGTTTTTATTTAACTACTCGAATTCTAAGTGTATTCCTATTATTTCAATTTCATTATTTAAACTCCACTGATTCCAGCCTAACCCCATCCGGCCCATGGGTTAGCCACCACCCAACCACTGGAAACGGTAGAACCAGACAATTACTCACCCACCCATAATTGAATGCCTTTCTTAACTTTTGCTTTCGAATATAGATACGCACACACTCCTCTTTAAAACTTTAACTTATAAAACAATCCATTGACAAACAGTTAATTGGTTAGCAATAAATCATAACTCAAAATTTCCATCCAGTCCCTTGTTTCTCAAAAAAACAGTATCACTCTGGACTCTCCGTTGAGATCAGCTGGTCAGCAAATGAGATCCAGTAAACAGATTACAATAATCATTTCATCCATCATACATATCTTCCACGACATACGCATGGGTGTCCTACACCCCACGAGCCCATGCATCGCCTGGGTCAAAACCCTCCAAGATCCTCCTTAGGTGTCCTGACACTTCACTCAGGGACCGCTTGGTTGCCCCTCATCCATCTTACCGAAAGCGTACCATTTTTATCGTATCGAGGCTAGTCAATAGGCTTTGCTGCATGAGTTGTCCTTTGAACACTCCCCGCTAGCTCTTACAAACCGAACTTCCCTTAGAAAAACATATACCAAATGCTCCCTCCAGCATTATGGCATAAGACATTCCTTTAAGAAAATAGGGCTTCTATGCAAGTTTTTAGTTTGATTTTCTTTTAAATACAAGGAGTATTTCTTGAATCAGTATCCCCAAAACTTCTTGATCATAATTCTGAATTTCATAACAGAATTCCTTGAATTCTGTTACCTTGATCCACATATCAATTTAAAGGGTCTCAAACTTAGTTTTAGATTTGGTGGGAGTTTTGAGGGTATTTTCCTAAACTGGTCACATCTTCTTTCCTCAAAACTGACGAAAGAGTTTGGTCTTGGTCATAGTCTGATTCAAGGTTCGAGTCTGATAAGATTTTTCTTGAACTATCTTTCTCGAAAGGTTTGATAATTCAGTTACTATTTTATTGAATTTCTTTCTTTGAATATTCACTTAACTCATTTCTAAATTAGTTATGAATTTCAAATGAGGAATAAATTAATCATTTATTTGAATATTTCAATGTCGATAGATTTTCTCAATTTTCTTTTTACAATTTGTGTGAGTATAAAACGATAGAAATTTCTCTCTTAGGGTATTTAATTATTCATTTATCAATTTCTCATAGAATTTAAACTTAGAATTTAAGAGAATTCTAATTTTGATATAAAAATTCTTTATGCATCTATTTATGCATAAAAATCAACTTCAATGGGAATAACACTTTTTTTAAAAATCCTTTTATGCATCTATTTATGCATAAAATCAATTTTAATAGGAATAACACTTTTAAACTAAAAAGAATTTCTTTATGCATCTATTTATGCATAAAAATTAATTTTTACAAGAATAACGCTTTTAAATTTCCTTTATGCATCTTTCTAAGCATAGAAATTAAATTTAATGAGAATAATACTTTTATAATAAAAAAATTTCCATTATGCATCTTTCTATGCATAGAAATTAAATTTAATGAAAATAACACTTTTATAATAAAAAAATTTCCATTGTGAGAGATAGAGCTAAGAAGAAAGAGAGCTCTATTCTTGGTGCATGTTCCTCTTGTGCTTGTGTTTAATGAGTGCAAGAGTAGAGAGGATTGAGAGTCCTTGTGAGGAGAAATGAAACCTCTTGGTGATAGCTTGAGGGAGGAGGCGAAGGAGTGAAGCTAGCAACCACTAGTGTAGCTTAGAGTCTTCACGAGATATGAGCTCAGAGCTGACAAGTTTTCCATGACATGTTAATATAATCATTATCCATTGCATAATCATATTCATTGGACCCTTTTTCATAATCATATGTGCAATTAAAAGGCTCTTAGAATATCTCAAACTTACCCCAATGGTAAGGAATTGAAAACTATGCAGAGTACTCTCTCCTCTCCCTACATAGATTAATCTTGTGTATTTCTTAAGGATTAGGGGGCCTTTATTAATTTAAAATTGATAGCTGTGACTACTCCATATGCTCCCCTAGTTAACTCAAGGTTAGTAGACCACAATATCACATGCCACTATAGCTAAAAATGCATGCAATGATGCATTTTTCATGCAAGAATCCTTCATCATGTAAGTAATCCTTTTTCTTGGTGAACTAACCCTTCTCATGTACAATTATCTCCTAAATTTAACTTTAGGTATTAACCTTACCCATTCAATCTTAGAGAATTTAATGTGCACATTCCCATTTACCAAGGTTGATTTTTTTCATCCACACCTAGGTATAATTTTTAATGAGCATACTAGCCATTTACCAAGGCTAATATTTTTCATCCACACCTAGGTCTAATTTTTAATGAGCATAGGCAATATTTTATTTATCATTTTTATTTTTCATCCACATCTAGGTCTCATTTTTAATGAGCATAGGTTAAATTTTTAATGAACATAGGAATATATTTTTAATGATAATAGGAAATATATTTTTAATAATTGTTTCTCTTAATAAACTTATTAAAAATTTAAAATTATGTTTTTAGGTATTTTTTTCCAATTAATGTGCTAGGAGATGCACATGTGCACATGGAGGGTCCCGTGCACTCACCACTTTAATCCAATTGTCTCATAATTCATCCTAATAATTTATCTAATCTTATTTTTTCTAGGTCTTTAGCGTTCCTTATTAATTTGGGACTTCTCTCTCTAGTCTCTCTCTAGAATATACACCATAAAACAAAGTACGCTTGGTTAATGTATCACATGGTATCTTATACTCAAAACAAGTCATTATTGTATAAGAGATTATAGATATATATAAAGGTAAATAGCTTGATAACAACAAAAATCCACCATGTAATGGGTGATGAACGTTTCTCCCATTAGGCAAAATTCATATTATAAAAACCCACCATGTAATGGGTGATAGATGTTTCTCCTAAAACTATCAATGAAAACTTGAGTAAACTGGATGATGTGCTTAAATATGTTTCATTGTTCAATTCTAGTAGTACTTAACATCATGATTTTTTATATCACCTTGTTAAAATAAGCCTAAACCTTTACGCACTTATTATGAAGACCTGCATTCTTATAACAATGAGTAGTGCACGTGCATCTCTCTTTCCACAACTCCCACCTTGCTCTAGGGCTTCTCCTTGATATATTGTGTAAAATATTCCTAGCCTTCACCCCACTTATTATTAATACATTTTTGTGCCACAATGTGGTTAGTCCCAAATATCTTTACATCTTTAGTATTTTGATAGTACCTATGTGCATCCCTAGATAGTTGAGTAGATCCTCTAATTTGGAAAGTGCTTCTATGGATCGAACAGTTGACTTCATAGAGTGAATGCAAAGTTAATATGCAATTTGAGAAACTTATCAAATATTCTCATCATGGCATGTGATGTTGAGAAGTGTATTTTTTAGAAGGGAATGAAATGATGGGGTTCCATGTGGGATCATTGGTGTCCCTATCTAATGTTTCTTTCAAGTTGCATGACATGACTCCATCAATCTAAGATAGTGAGGCTACCTTCTTCTTACACTTATGCTTTGATTTCTTCATGCACAGAGGGCAAGGAAGGTGGGACTTGCATCTAAGCACTAAAACTCTTATATCTACATGTGCACAATTTAAATTAGATAAATCAAGATAAAAACCATGTCTAATTATGTAACCTAAGTCTTTGAACCTTTGGTGTCATGATCTATACCTTGAAAAAAGAATAGGGGAGACTGAAGGAGACACACACAAACCCTGATTTCTCTCAATAATTAATCTCATAATATGTAGAGAAACTCCCTAGCTAGCTTCATTCTTGTTCACCAAAAACAACACACACCCATAATGATAAGTTCACATTGAAAGTAAACCTCATGCTGATGTTCACACACACTTGGCCAATTGGTCATGGCCATTATTATGTGACACACTACTAGACTACTATAATGACACACCTAATTCTATCCACCAGCTCGATGAGCGTACATTATTAACACTCCCCCTCAAGCTCACCATGTCCATCTCATGTACTCTAAGGCTCTTACTAAAGCTCACCATGTCCATCTCATGTACTCTAAGGCTCTTACTAAAGTACTCATACTTAGATCTTTCCCAAGAGACTTAGTGAAGATGTATGCAAGCCTGTTCTTCTATCTTCACATATATCAACTCAACTTCTCTATCCAATACCTTCTCCCTAATGAAATGATAGTGGACCTCTATGTGTTTGGTCCTTGCATGATAAATCTGATTACTAGCCAACAACTGAATATTGCTTATGCTGTCAAAATGTATGACAACTTCTCCATCATGATGTTGTCCCAAATCATCAAGTAGTTTCCTTAGGTAAACCACTTCAGATACATCTGTAATATTTATCCTCCATACTCTGCCTTTTTGCTAGATAATGCGACCACGGGTTGCTTCTTGCTATTCCAATTCACTGCACCACACTTCCCATGCTAAATGCATACCCATTAGTACTCCTATGATAATAACTTCTTGCTCAATCGGCATCTGTATAACCATATGCCATCACATCCTTACCATGATCATAAAATAAACTATAATGGGTAGTGGTCTTCACATATCTCATGATCCTCCTAACAACATCCAAATGTGGCTTCCTGGGACTCTACATAAAATGACTAACATTAGGCAAAATATGGACTCTCATTTTTCCCCCTTAAGGATTTCCACACCTCCTCTCTCTAGAAAAATGGGCTCATGGTGAAATTTTTGCAAATCAACTCAAAAGTGAGCGGAGTTTACACATTTGGAATCTACTCTTCGACGATATATAGCATGATAAGAAATTTTGAATATTCAAGAAGTCCTCAAATTGGTAATGACATAGCATGTTACATGCCATGTCATCTCACCAATTTGGGGACATAACATGCCACATCATCACCAATTTGGGGACTTCTTGAATATTCAAAATTTCTTATCATGCTATATATCATTGGAAAGGTCTCAAAGAGTAGATTCCAAATGTCCAAACTCCGCTCACTTTTGAGTTAATTTTTAAAAAATTTCACCATGAGGAGGTGTGGAAATCCTTAAGGGGCAAAAATGAGAGTCCATATTTCACCTAATGCTAGTCCTAATGTATAACATAGATCTGGTCTAGTGATAGCCAAAAAAATCAAGTTGTCAACCATCCTCTTGTACATAGTAACATCATCCAACTCATCACCAAGACCAGCCCTTAGCTTTATGTGCTGCTTCAATGGTGTCACCATAGGCTTGCATCTAGTCATGTCATACTTTTCCAACATATCCAAGGTATATTACCTTTTGCACCAACCATATACCATATGACATCCTGATAACCTCAATGCCAAGAAACAATCTTGTCTCTCTAAAATCTTTCATATCAAACTGGCTACTCAATGATACTTTCACATTGGTAATGTAATTCCCACAATCACCGTGATAGCCAAATAAATCAAGTTGTCGACCATCCTCTTGTACATAGTAACATCATCCAACTCATCACCAAGATCATCCCTTAGCTTTATGTTCTGCTTCAATGGTGTCACCATAGGCTTGCATCCAATCATGTCATACTTTCCCAACATATCCAAGGTATATTACCTTTGCACCACCCATATGACATCATGAAAACCTCAATGCCAAGAAACAATCTTAGCTCTCTGAAATCTTTCATATCAAAGTGGCTACTCAATGATACTTTCACATTGTTAATGTCATTCCCACAATCACCACCATGACAGCCAAATAAATCAAGTTGTCGACCATCCTCTTGTACATAGTAACATCATCCAACTCATCACCAAGATCATCCCTTAGCTTTATGTTATGCTTCAACGGTGTCACCATAGGCTTGCATCCAGTCATGTCATACTTTGCCAACATATCCAAGGTATATTACCTTTTCACCAACCATATATCATATGACATCCTAATAACCTCAATGCCAAGAAAAAATATTATCTCTCTGAAATCTTTCATATCAAACTGGCTACTCAATAATACTTTCACATTGGTAATGTCACTCCCACAATCACTGTGATTATCAAGTCATCCACATAAATCACAATCATCACCATACCATTCTCTATCTTCTTTGCATATAGTGAAGAATCTGAATTTTCCACATAAAATCCGCTAATGAGATACCTGCTAATCATGTCACTCCATGCATGTGGTGCTTGCTTAAACCCCATATAATACTTTCTTCAATCTACATACATGTGTGGGAAACTTTTGGTGTACATAACCCTATGGCTATTTTATAAACACCTCTTCTTGTAACTTTCCATTCAAGAAAGCATTCTTGTCATCCATTTGATGTAATTCCCAACCTTTAATCAGAGATCTTATGGTAGCCATCTTAGCCAAGGGTCTAAATGTCTCATATCATAATCAAGCCAATGCGTTTGTGCATAACCCTTGGCTAGCCTTACCTTATATCTTTCCACATAGATCCATCTAACTTACATTTGACCTTATAAACCCATTTATAGCCAATCACATTCTTGCCATTTAGTGATGCAACCAAATCCCATGTATCATTATGTACTGATGGATCCATCTTTTCATCCATAGCTTTATCCCAAGCTTATTTGCCAATAGCCTCATTAAAATATGTAGGCTCCACATGCCTCACCATAGATGTCATATATGTATAATGCATAGCATATCCTCTATGTGTCAACCTTTGCACTAGATATCTCGTCCTTTGTGACCTCCTCAACGGATGTGAATCACTAGATTCATGAGCTCTAGCATATCATGTCTCACACTTGGAGTCCTCACCATTGGGATTCCCAACACATCATCAATACTCTTCAAACTAAATGATTCATAACCTACATTCCCAATGCCAATGCCTTCAACCTTCTTCTTATCTTTGTCTAATACACTAATCTCAATGCTCACATCATGTCTCAATCTCCCTGACCATGGACTTACATTATCACTACTAGATATCTCATGTAACCTAGACATACTAGTATATTCTTCCAAAGGTAGGTGTGCATCCACATTGGCATCAATGTCATCAAGTATGAAATTCACACTTTTCTTGTACCAACTAGCCATCTCATCAAATATCACATCATTAAAAATGAGAACTTGTTTTGTCAGTAGATTGTAACACTTATATGCATTCATCTCTTGTGCATACCCAACAATGAATACACACTTCTCTGCCTTTGTATCCAATTTCATTCTCTTCTCATATCAGGCACATGTACATAAGCTATGTAACCAAAAACCTTAAAGTTCCAAATATTAGGTCTATAGCCAATCATCCTCATCTCTAGTGTACCCTCATGAATATCTGATGTAAGTGTCTTGTTCAATAAGTACAATATTGTTGCGTATGCTTCTGCCCAATAGGAATTTGGTATACTCTTCTCATTTAACATAGCTTATGTTATCTTCCTCTCAGCAGCAACTCCATTTTCCTTAGGTGTGTAGTTGCATGTAAGTTGCCTTCTAATTACATATTCTCTCAAGAAATCATCAAATTCATGTGAGGCTCACGTGCATTTCCACCATTTGTCCTCAAGCATTTGATCCATTTTCTATATAGCTTCTCAATATATGCTTCCCAAATATATGCTTTGAAGTCTTTGAACTTCCCAAATTCTTTACCTTTTTCCTTTAAGAAGTAACCTTGGCAAACCACCAACAATCCCTTTGGTTTGCATAGGCTTTAGCTTTTATATATTCACAAGTCCAATTCTCTTATGCTACATATTTAATGTCTTGCACAATGTCATGGCTATGTGGAAAAATGGTTGATTTTTAACTCTGGGATACTTGCATCCAAAGTGAATAGTCTTCCTTCCTTTTGTCCCTTTGCAATACCATTGTTGAAGTCTTCAACAAAGCAACTATACTCATTGAACCTTACTTGCAATCCCTACTAAACTGTTTGATCCACGGATGCAAGATTCTTGGTGATTGATGGCACATACAATACATTCGACATTGGCTTCACTCTCCCATCATGCATCCTCAATGGCACACTACTAACATAAGTTATGAGGTGCTTTGTATCATCCCCAGTAACCATGTATTCTTGTGTTTGTGTGGGAAATTTCTTATCAAACCGTTCACCGACGACATGTCATATGATTTAATGCACCAGAATCCATGTACCAAGTATCATCTCCTTCATTATTTGAAGTCATAGTGCCCATCACATGCAAGTTCATGTTGCAAAAGAATGGTCTTCAATCCCATGACCTGCATTGTTAAAAGATGCATAGTTACCATGCTGAATTTTTCCACCTCATAAATCATATGGTCCAATCTTACCACAATGCCACTTCTATACTACTATTGAGGTTTCCATCTACCTCTTCCTCTAGAATTTGATCTCCCCCTTCCAATTAAGAGTATGACTCTATAGTGCAGACACTAGTATAAGCCCAACACATAAGCTTTATTTTCTTCAATCTTGCTACAATAGCTTATGTTACAACTTGTGCTATTTTAAGAGTTGTGCCAGCTCTCCCATTTATTACTGCTTGTGTGAGATCACTAACACCTCCTTGGCCAAAATAGCTTCAATTACTTATTACAAATTCTCAATAGATGGTGTCAAAGACCAGTTTTCCTTCAACACACTATTCTTCTACTCCATGGGTTCATACAACAATGGTGTAAAAGGCAGCTAACAAATGGCATTTAACTACCTACTCACAATCCTAATACATGAAAACCTCTGCTTATACCTTGGTTGAGAGTCTCTACACTTGCCCAAGAGTTCACTGCTTGTATCAATGTTACATATATCCTCCAATATAGCTCCAAAGCTTTAATTCAAAACCTTCAAATTTTTTTATTTTTTTGTTTGGGGCAACCACACCTCTTTGCTTGATTCACCTTAAATCACCTACAATCCACTAGATTAGGGTTAGGGAAACTCATCAATAGGCCTTAGCTCTTAGATATATGATGTATGTGTGCTCCACAATCTCCAACAGATTCTTCACAGCTTCTTCCTTGCTGCTCTAAAAATAGCTTCTTCTTCACCATTCACTCTAACACTCACAAAACCCTAGAAATGAGAGCACCTTTTGTTATGATAACATGAAAAGAGAATAGAGAAGACCAGAGGAGATACATAAACCCTAATTGGTCTCATTAATCCATTTCACACAATGTAGAGAAGCTCCCTAGCTAGCTTTATTCTCATTCACAAAAATAGCACAAACCCATAATGATAAGTTCACAATGAAAGTAAACCTAATGCTAATGTCCACACAGACTTGGCTAGTTGGGCACAACCATTATTGCCCACAAACTACTAGACTACTTTCCACACATCTAATGCTATCTACATGATGATGACGCGATGAGCTTGCATTCTCAACATACCCAATTCAAACCTTTATCTAATGATGTTGAGATGTCAAGCTCAACACAAGATAACATGCATGTCGACGTGCATGGGTGACCGTTTCATCTTTGCACCATTGGCATGTTTGGTAGCTGACACGATAATGATTCTATAGCTCGACTACACCTACCTAGTCCACAACCAAGTTATGGTGTACTTATCTTGTCAGCGCACCTACTTAGCATGTTCACATTATGAACTGCTTGTACATAGTACTCTAGCACTTATGTTGGTTTTCACTTATCTCTTATAGACCTCTTTTGAGAGCAACAAGAAGAAGAAGATTTTATCTTTCCATATTTGGGTGTGTCTTATCCATTGTTTTGTGAGTGTGTGTGTGCTTACAAGATCTCAAGCTCTCTCTCCTCCACCCAATCTTTTCATGGTATTAGAGCGTGGTTCAAGTTAAGAAGTTGAGCAGCAACAAGCAAAGGAAGTTATGAAGGTAAAGGAAGCGGTACATGGGTAAGAGCATCATCATCTCTTCTCCTTCTTATTTTGGTACAATAAACCTAGGTAGCTCTAGGAGCTACATGTCTCTAGGAGCCCTAGGCAGCTCTGAGAGAGCTACACATCTCAGATTAAGGAGCTCTCTTTTTTGTAGGTGCAAAGTTACGTGTGTTGTGCATAGTTCTTTATACTAAGGTTTTATGGCCAAATTTGCATTTCAGGCACATTTCAGCCTCTGTTTGCTTACTGCTTTTTAGTACTTCTAGGAAGTTATGTTTTGGAACTATCTTTGTCCAAACTCAAGTTATCGTAGCGTAGTAGGGCATTTTGGGAGTCTAGACGGTGATTGCACATGTATTGTTGATTGTGGGTGTATGTATGTGTACTTAGGTGTCAAGTGATGTCAAATACTTTTATGACACCACAGTCAGCCACCACATATTTTGATATTCATCGGCCTAGGCACTAGTAGAGACTTCATATTTCTCTTGTAATGGATTATTTTACATGTGCAATCACTGCTTGTATATGAAAGTCGCGCCATGGGATAATAAGGTTAGAGTTACTAGCTAGGACAAGGTGTTTGCACTAGTGTAGGTAGTCTTGGATGCACTCGGACCTCATTTTTAACATTGGCTGGCCAAGGGTGAACATTATGAGCCAAGTATAAAGGTCAAATTATAACTCTAAACCCTCATTCTTGTATGCTCTCAAGTGAAGATAGTGCTCTATTTTTCTTTCAAACCTTGCCTATCTCTTGCCTTCAATGCTTGTGTGAGGTATGGGGTGAGAGAGAGCAATGGCTACATTTGAGGTGTGGTGATGGTGGCTTTGTTGAGCTACTTCGACGTGCTTCCATTGACATAGCTACCACAAGGAGTCCTCGATTCAAGCAAATGAGAGAGAGGAAATTGAGAGTTAACTCACTAATGCATTGCATAGTTCCCATGGCATATTGGGTTCGGATTAGAGTTTAGGCTCCCGAGGCATGAGAGAAGAGTCCCATTGAGTGGCCGAAAGGCTCGACATAAATGGTTGCCCCGGGACATCACTCTCTTGCCAAGCATCCTTGCATTGCTTGCATGCTTGATTTGGGTTACTACGAGATAAGAATGAGTAAAAAAACTAGCAAAACCCCCAAAAAAATCATGTGTTTTGTTAATTTTTGCATTCATTTCTTTATTCATCTCTTATTGCCCTCAAACTCATCAATTTTGCATTTGTTTGTCAATTTTGTTTAATTTTTTGCATATTTTTTCCCAAAAAAAAACAAATTACTCAATTGAGCCTCTAAACAGTGGAATTGGGGAAAATAAACACCACCATTGCATCATCCGGAGCATGCAAATTAGTCAAGTTCCATTCGTGTGTGTGTGTGTGTGTGAAACGATAACATTTGTGCTTTGTTTGGATGCCTGGATAGAAGAGGGTTTTGCATTAAAAAAATTGGTTTTTTGGCTTAGCAGAGTGATTAGTGCTAATCACTCTTAGGGGATGATTGGAGCTTGATTGTGTCCTTGGAATATTTATATATATATAATGTTGGCCATCACCTTTCCAGCAGCCCCCCCACAACAGATCACATCAGATAGATAATGGGCGATTTCTTCATGGGGATAAGGGTGAAATGAATGAGAGGAGTTTATTAATGGATGCAAAGTTTTTTTCTATTGGGCACCATAAGAAAAAAAAATAGTAGGTCCTAATTAAGAAGAAGAACTAGAGAAGAGAAGAAGCAAGTTGGCTATGGCCCGCCACACTGCTACACACAATGCATGGGAGCCTTGAGGGAGCTGGGGGCAGAGCTAAGGGAAGAGAAAGTCGCCTTGGCAACCTCGCCACGGCATTAAGCCTCGATTGTAACCTTATCGCTTGCGAGCAGTGCTCGAAAAAAACCCGGGTTTAGTGTAATATCACCTTCAAATTTTCAAAAATACCTGCAAATTTATAGGTTGAAGGTACCAATACTTGCAAAATTTGAGGGAATATAGTACAAATACCTTCAAAAATAAATAAATAAACTGTTCATTGATAATTTCTTAATTTTATATATATGAAGGTTTTCCAATTTTTGAGAAAGTAGTTTTTTTCGAGCATTGCTTGAAGGAAATCACGCGAACCGCTTTGGCAGCAGAGCTGGCTAATATTTAAATAATGCCCCACGCTCTCTGTAACGCCATCGTCAGCTGCGCCTCCAACCAAATAGGCCCACGGCAATAATGTTGAACCCACCAACTACCTGCAACACCCCGCCTCTGCCTCTGCCGTTGCTTTCTCCACGTCACAAAGCTGCCATCGTCTGCCCTCGTGTCTAAAAGGCACGGTGCATTTAAGAGGGGGTTCAAGTGGGATCGATGGCTGTGGGGGCTCGATTTTGGGCGGGGTCGATCCGGGCCATCGGATCCCCAAAAGTAAACTAGGGTCCGAAAGTAAACTAGGGCTGTCGCGCACATATATTAATAAAGGCCGAACACACTAGCTAGCAGAAATTATAGCCTAATGGTAAGACTATGGCCTCTCTAGCGGCACGTCGTGGGTTCAAATCCATTCTTTTGCAATTTGACACATAGGCAAAAAAATTATAAGTCCAAACTCAGGAACTGGAGTAAACTAGGCAATTTGGCAAGCCCCCGACAAAAAAACCTCGGCCTGCGAAGTAAACTAGGGATCCTACAAAAAAAAACTCGGCCTGCGAAGTAAACTAGGATCCCTAGTTTACTTCGTAGGCCGAGTTTTTTTCGGCCCTAGTTTACTTTCGGGGATCCGACGGCCCGGATCGGCCCCGCCCAAAATCGGGCCCCCTCAGCCGTCGATCCCACTTGAACCCCCTCTTAAATGCACCGTGTGATTTAGAGACGAGGATCGTCTGTGCCCCTCTCTCTCATACGCCATCGTCAGCAGCTGTGCAAAGCACAATAAAAGTTAAAACGCGCCTGCTAAATCCAAATCTGTGCCCACCATTCCAAGCCCCCAGCATCATTAATTTAATGTGCAAATTGTCATTACCCTACATACACATGCATTATGTGTAATCATGTATGTGTACATATGCACACCACTTATATGCGCAAATCATATATGTTTGACCACTCATATGTGTGAATCATGTATGGTTTATACGTATGCACATCACTTATATGTGTGAATCATGTATGTTTATACATATGCACATCACTTATATTGGCACCTCATGTATGTATGTTTTGGGTATGTATGTACGTTTGGTTATGTATGTATGTGGTGGCCAGGCATCACCTCCCCGTTGATGCGCCAGACACTTGGATGCTTGTATAGATGCAAGCCTTGTGATGGGCATCAATGAGACAGACCGTCCCCAAGCCTTGTCCACTCCCACTCCACAATAATAAGGACCCTTTTGGGGAAACAAACAAGGAAATTAGCTTTTCTAGTCATGAATATGAGCTATGGTGTTATGCCTTTGCACATAGGAATCCCTAACCACAGTTAAAGAGCACTAATCTCTCTTAAGCATAGGTCATAAATTAGCAATTCAACCTCCCCTTCGTTTTATAGTGTTCATGTGCCAGCTCTAATCAAGGTTGCCAAAAATGAGGGCCCCACCAGCTCGAGCTACCTACCTACAACCTAGCTACTACCTGGTTCACAATGAGCAAAGGCCAACTTTTAGGAAATTGTCCTCTCCATGCAATTGCTCAACAACTTTGCCACCCATTTTCACTCATGGTATTAATTTGAAATAATTAATGCCAACATTTGGGCATTATTTAATCCCCACACAAGATAGCGAATGGATGAGGCACATAAGTGAAAGGTTTCCATGGCAAATCCCTTTCGACCTCTTCACACTGGACATAGGCAAACACAATGAAAAAAAATGCAACAATAATTTTGCCATTTGGGATAACAAGGTGGTTTGGACCCGAGCTGCACTCTATTACACTAGCCAAGTGGACTTTTCCTATCTGATGATATGGTTTGCAGCTCTTAATATATACCTTGGCTTCCAGCCAGTGTGTGCCATCACTAGGTGATTGGGACTCCATGACTACGCAAATTTAAAATAAAGGTATTGTTCATGTCGTGGGCCTAGTGGGAGGCTACAGGTAGCTGGCCGCTCTCTAGTGAGTTCACACTACCAGAAATTAAGGCCAACTTGGTTTTCGTCCTGATCAATAATGCATTGGTATTTGGCAACCTTTCTTCAATCTGATTGGGGTCTTGTTACGGTGGGAACTTGAGTTCGTGGATGCTTTGTTTTTTGACCTTGTCACAAAATTATATGATGTGGTCCTAGCTAGTTTCATGACCCTGCTACTCTTGATACCACCTAGCTTAAGGTCAAATCATCCACTTGATCTTGTTTTACCACGTCATTCTACAAGATAAGTGCTCAAAGATAAATAATCTGAGGTAAGTGCATTTGTGGCTTGACCCCATCACTCTTAGGCACCCAAAAAAGCCTCGAATTGATTACACTAACCATTACAATAGATACCAAAGGCTTTCAATGGATGAAACTTCCCCAAAAACACGACTTGAAAGCACCAGCGAGCTGATGATGGATTCTACATTTGTAGAGGGGATGTTCATGAGAGTATACAAGAAAATCTTAGGCTAGCAGTAGGTAACACCAAATCTTGGTGTGGTTCCTTAGATGAAGCCCAAGACCTAAGTCAACCAAGCATTACTACTAACGCACTAGCTAGTAGTGACACTAGCCCGAACATCACCCCCAACCAAAAACTTGTGCTTGATGGGACTGAACCAAAGAGGACGTTGAAAGAGTAGCAGCCATGTGGCAAGCTATTAATGCAATGAAAGAAGAAATTGAGATTTGTCCTCAACAAAGGCTAGCAGTTCAACCCTCCCAAGCCAACCCCATAGCTCCCACATCCATCTCAACACAAAGTCAACCAGAGGCTAGCCCTTCAACCATGTCCTCCAATGCTAGCCCAACTTCTAGAGGACCCTTAAGCACCTAGACAAATGGATTGCTCAAGGCCCAAGACTGGTAGTATAAGTACAAAGTGAGCGGCAAAGATTGACATGTCTTATACTTGCTCAAGAAACTACACCAACCAACTCTACCCTATCCCTAGTGGATCCAGCACCCCAACTAGCTGAACCAAGCCAAATGCCATTAGACTTTACAAATCAAGGGCCAGAGAACCCTCAAAAGTAGCACTTGAAGAACAAATGCAGTCATAGTGCCAAACTCTATAATGAATCTAGAACCTCAAGAGGCACACAATGACCAAATAGAGCCTTTAGTGCCCATTACTCAAGCAATCCCGATGCAACCAGCCTCAGAGGCTCTAAAGAACTCCACAAATGTTGCTCCTGTTGAGATTACAAGCTCGATGACAACTAGAGCTAGGCATGATATGTGCTGGCGTGGTAGACATGATCTTGTACGCATAATACGAGCAAATTAAAGGTTTTGAAAAGTGGAGGATTGTTTCGAATGAATTTCTCAGATTTTGTGAGCGGTGCCAGGTTGTTTTCAGCATTTGCGAACAATGTTTTTGAGTCCAAGAAGTTATCACCATAAAAATTGTGGGTTGTGTGGGCAGCATTGGTGCCAAGGTATACGTATGTACGTGTATGTCTGAGTTGATTGTTGGAAATCCTCAGTGAACATTGTGCTAAGCAACATGAGTGACAGTCTCGATAAAATTATTGGCGAAAAGCTTGACAGACACAACTTCCACATCTGGAAGTATCGTATGACAAATTTCCTCAAAGGCAAAGGACTATGGAACTTGGTTACACATGAGGAGACAGAGCCAAGGGTTTCCCAAATGAATGCAACACCTGTTCAGCTTATAGCACATCAAAATTGGATAGAGAGGGCCTTCAAAGTGTTGCATTACTTATCAATTTGTGTAACAAACATCATGTTATACCATATACAGGACACACAGAATCCCAAGGATACATGGGATACTTTGGTAAAGTTGTATGATACGACTACAGCACTAAAGAAGATGTAACTGAAGCAGAAGATACATGGTGTGGTTCGAAACAATAGGAGCATAAATGATTATGTGTAGGAGATCAAAGAATGTGCTGATGCATTAGCATCTATTGGTGTCCCCATGGATGATGATGACTTGGTAGCCATTACATTGAATGGCTTGGGTAAGGAGTACAAGGCATTTGAAACCTCTATCAAGGTTAGAGGTGGAGACTCCCCAGATTTTGATGAGCTGATTTCATTGCTTATTGTGAAAGAGATAAAACTTGGTCTAGGTGCTTCATCTAGCACAAATGAAAATGCAAGGGATCAAGCATTTTATACTTATCAAGGTGCTAGAGGTAGGGGGAGATTCAATCCAAGAGGGTGTGCAGGTGGACGTGGTTGACAGGATAGGTCACCACAGTTTCAACAAAATTTTCAGCCATCATTTGGTGCTAGAGGTGGTTGTGATTATGCACCTCAAATAGGCTGAGGTAATGCTCAAAAGAGGTCGTTGGCAAGGCCAACAATCATCTATGCAGCATGTGGATTGTCACAATTGTGGAAAGTTTGGTCACATGGCTCATGACCTTCATTGCAAACTGCATGATTTGAGAGGGGGTAGAGTACATGGTGTTAATTTTGCACATGGTGGTAATTTTACATCCAACAGTCATGATGGTAGTGCAAATCATTTGTTTGCAATGAAGCATGTAGTGGGTTCTATGGTGACACATGGAGACAGTGATGATACATGGCATATGGATTCAGGAGCATTGAATCACATGACTTGCCATGGTGAGTATTTTGAGCATATGCAACCAATGGATGAAAAAGGATATATGGAGACAGGTGATGACACTCATCATGCTATCACTCATCTTGGGAGTGTCCCATTCATGATGTATAATGGCGAGGTGAAGTCTATGTCAAATGTTTTGTATGTGCCTTCCATTACAAAGAGTTTGGATTCTATTGGTCAAATGGTTGAGCAAAGATTATAGGTACAATTCAACGAGCATGGATGCTTTGTTGAAGACTTTAAGAATGGATGTAGAGTCATTGCCAAGGGCAAGAAGGAATGTAGGTTATTCGAATTGGATGCATGTATTCTAGAGTTGAAGTTGCCTATGTTTTCTAAAAGCCGTAATGTGGTCCAAGATATTGATCTGTGGCACAAACGTATTGGGCATGTGAACATATAGAGGTTGAAGAATATGCAATCAAGAGGTATAGTTGGTGGGCTACACAGATTCAAATACGATGGGAGTATGCATGTATGTGATGCTTGCTAGTTTGGAAAGAAAGCAAGGTTGTCATTCCCTAGAGAAGGCAACATGAGTAGCAGACCACTTGATATTGTTCACAGTGATGTATGGGGGCCTGCACAAAGCCCATCCATTAGTGGCAGCAAGTATTATGTAACCTTCATTGATGATTATAGCAAGATGACTTGGATCTATTTTCTCAAAGAGAAGGGCAAAGTGTTAGCAAAGTTCATGGATTTCAAAGCATTTGTAGAAAAGCAATATGGTTGTTGGATCAAATGCTTGAGGACAAATGGAGGTGGTGAATACACCTCACATGCATTTGAGGACTTCTTCAGGAAGAATGGCATTAGAAGGTAGCTTTCATGCAGGTACACACCTCAGAAAAATGGTATTGCTGAGAGGAAAAATAGGGTCATTGGTGATGTGGCTAGGGCAGTGCTAAATGAGAAGAGCATGCCAAACTTTTATTGGGCAGAAGCATGCGCCACAATGGTGTATTTGCTTAACAAGACACCTACACCTACCATACATGAGAGTATGCCACAGATGCGTCTTACAAGATATAGGCCAAATTGGGCATCTAAAAGTGTTTGGTAGCATTGCTTATGTGCATGTGCCAGATGAGAAAAGGAAGAAGTTTGATCCAAAGGCAAAAAAGTGTATCTTTGTTGGGTATGCACAGGATCGCAAAGCATACAAATGTTACAATCCAAATACTAGGCAAGTGCTCATTTCACGAGATGTGGTGTTTGATGAGCTTGCTAGTTGTGGTACAAAGCAAAAGATGAGGATGCCAGTGATTCTAGTGATGATGATGATGTGCATGTGGACTGGCTACAAGCAAGTTCTACTGCTATGTCTGGGCCACAAGAGTTAAGTGTGGTAACAGTGTACGTCCATGGTCAGGGCATTTGAGGCATGATAGTGGAAATACTAGTAGTAGTGCTATGGACAGAGGGAAGAAGATAGTGGAAGGTATTGGCATCACAAGATATGAGTCATCTAGTTCAGAGAGTTTGGATGAGGAACTTGGCATACCAGTCTTACTAGGTGTGCGAAGTAAGAGAGATATATACCTCCACATGCCAAAGTGACAGATATACAAAGTGATCCACAAGCTTTGAGGAGATCACAGAGAGTCAGGTATCCAGTTGATAGGTTGACATATCCTAGTTTTGCTATGCACTATGCATATATGACTTCTTTGGTAAAGCATGTGGAACCTACATGCTATGTAGAAGCTATTCAAAAGCATGTATGGGAAAAGGCAATGGATGAGGAGATGGACACATTGATTCATAATGATACTTAGGATTTGATTGCCTTACCACAAGGCAAGAATGTCATTGGTTGTAAATGGGTGTATAAGGTAAAATGCAAGTCAGATGGTTTGATTGAGCATCATAAAGCACGGCTAGTTGCTAAGGGTCATGCATAGACCCAAGGCTTGGATTATGATGAGACATTTAGTCCAGTGGCAAATATGAAAACTGCGAGGTCAATTATTGCCGTGGCTGCAATAACAAATGGTTGGGAAATGCATCAAATGGATGTCAAGAATGCATTTTTAAATGATGATTTGCCAGAGGAAGTTTTTGTGAAGCAACCAAAGTGTTATGTACACCCACGGTACCCCACTCATGTACGCAGGTTGAAGAAATCACTTTATGGGCTAAAACAAGCACCTCGTGCTTGGAGTGATAAGATAAGCCGATACCTTTTCTCTATTGGTTTTCAAGTTTCTATGATAGATTCTTGACTATATGTGAAGAAGACAGATCATGGGATTGTTGTGGTTGTCATCTATGTGGATGACTTGATTCTGAGAGGTGATCATGCTATAGATATTATGCATGTCAAGAAGGCATTGAGTGGGAAGTTTGATAGGAAATACTTGGGTGATTTGAGGTATTTTCTTGGCATTAAAGTGGTCAAAGATCATGGAGGAATATGGCTAGTCCAGCGTCAATATACATTGGATATGTTGGCTAGATATGGGATGACTAGGTGTAAACCCATGAGTACACCCCTGGAGAAAAATGTGAAGTTAAGGGCTGATTTTGGTGAAGGGTTGGAAGATCCATCTATGTACAGAAAGATGGTTGGCAGCCTCATTTACATGACTATTACATGGCCAGACTTGAGTTATGTCGTGGGGCTAGTGAGTCAGTTTATGCAAAGCCCTAGGAAGCCTCATTTGGACGGAGTGAGATGGATCATGCGTTGTGTCAAGACCACTGCACATTATGGTCTTCTTTATGAGCATGGTAAAGGCTTAGATGTATATGGCTACACAGATGCAGATTGGGCAAGTAGCTCTTATATGAGATAGGAGATCTATTAGTGGTTATGCCTTTACATTTGGGAGTGCCGTGGTGAGTTGGAGTAGCAAGAAGCACCCCATTGTTGCCTTATCCAGTACAAAGGTTGAGTACAGAAGAGGAGCCCATAGCTGCATGTGAAGTAGTATGGTTAAAGAAACTCCTGTGGGGCTGATTTGGGTGAGCCTATTGAGGGAAAGGTTGTTATACATTGTGACAACATGAGCAACATATAGTTGGCCAATAATCCAGTTTTTCATGCGCAGACCAAACATATAGAGGTCCACTATCACTTTGTCAAGGGAGAAAGTATTGGATGGTACAGTGGATTTGAAGTATGTGAAGACTGAAGAGCAGGTTGCCGACATATTTACAAAGCCACTTTGGGAGAGAGAAGTTTGAGTACTTTCGTACCATGTTGGTGGAAGTACATGTGATGAGCTTGAGGGTGAGCATTGATATCCCAAGCTCATCTTCTTATATGGCTGTACATTGTGAGCTTGAGAGGGGCTATTGAGATTACAAGCTCAATGATAGGTGGAGCTAAGCACGATATGTGTTGGCATGGCAGACAATAGCATGTGTTTAACAATAAATGGCCGCGTACAGTTGGCCACAACGTGTGGACATTAGATAGGGATATTTGGTGTGTGAACACAACACATTTAGCATGTGGACATTAGATAGGGTTATCTGGTGTGTGAACACAACACATTTAGCGTGTGGTGTGTAGTACTCTTCTATTATGCATTGTGTGAGAGTGGATATGGCTTCCCTCTATGGTTAGGGTTTGCTCTCATGTGTGTGTGCTCTCTCATTATTAGTCTTTTATCAGCTCCATCTTCTAGAGGATATTTGAGCACATGGACGAATGGGGCACTCAAAAGTGTAGATTAGGAATACAACATTGAGTCCCAAAACTACTCAAGGACTTGTCCACGCACCAAATCTATGAAGTACTTTGGCAAGAAATTATGCAAGCTATATCTGGTACCATGAAACGAGTTGAGCATCTTCAAGAGGTTACCAATTGCATTGCTAAGGTAGTTTAGAATGAGCGACAATTGCTTGCAACCTCCCTACCTACTACAAATGTGCCCTAGCAACAAGCTTAAGAAAATAAGGTAGAAATTGGGGTGCCGAAACTGGTGGGAACATAGCTTCAAATCCCATCACTTCTATCATGCCACCACAAGGCTCTCTAGAAAAACAAGCTCCAATTATGCCTCCACATGAGGAGGATGGCAACAAGATGCTTACTACCAATGTGGCTATGGTAGCCAAGGAGAGTGAGTTTCCTAACTCAAGCTCACAAGCTATGAAAATGAATTATATGCCTAGCTCAACTAAGAACACCATGGACCCACAAGGAATACTGATTGCTCTAGTGCTACGTGCTCAAATGCTAGTTCTATTGGCTCTTTGGACTCTTTAGTGAACATAACAACAACTTTCCCTAAAGATAGCCCAAAATCTCCTCAATCACCTACTTCAAGATCTAGGGTTATTCAAAAAGAGACCATTGGTACCATAGAAATGAACCTTGAGTAGAATTCTCAAATACCCTTGAGCACATGGATTGAAGGGATTCTAAAGGGACAAGATTGGGAGTATCATTAGGGGAAATTTGGGCTCATTTTTGGGCCCTCTTAGGCATGCCACATCATCAAAACTTTGGGCTCATTTTTGGGCCCTCTTAGGCATGCCACATCATCAAAAATAATTTTTTTATAAATCAACTCTAATTTTTTCGGAGGTTGCATATATAGAATCTATCTTTAAGATCTTTCCAAAACCATTGATATATAACATGATGGGGTTTGGACCTGACCCATGGACGATGTACAAAAAGTAGGTTCAAAAGTGATGATGTGGACCGTTATTACGATAGCCTTTAAACTTGATTTTGAGGAAAATGGTATATCTTGAGCTTAGCAACTCCAAATGTTTTGGAGTTTGAAATTATAAGATCTACTTTTCATGATCTTTCTAATGATATGTCATATGATGGGGTTTTAACATAAGGTAAGAAAACATGGTGAACATTTCTTACCTTATGTTAAAACCCCATCATATGACATATCATTAGAAAGATCATGAAAAGTAGATCTTATAATTTCAAACTCCAAAACATTTGGAGTTGCTAAGCTCAAGATATACCATTTTCTTCAAAATCAAGTTTAAAGGCTACCGTAAATAACGGTCCACATCATCACTTTTGAACCTACTTTTTGTACATCTTCCATGGAAATGTTTGCCGCGGCCCCCATTTTCAAGGCAAAGATGGCAAAAAATCCCTTAGAGGGCCCAAAATTTCCCTGATGAACATAGCAATAAACATGCTTATGGATCTTGTCATCGAGAAATGTTATCCTTTGGTTTGGCAAGCACTTATGCAAGTAGCCATCGAGGACCTTGGAATCAAACCAAGTCTTGATTTGATGATGATGGGATTGGATCACTCCATAGAAGAAATGAGAAAAGAGAAAAACATTATTACTCATGCCAAAAAATCTCAAGAGCTCTCAAAGGTAGATGCACATATAGTTGCTCAAGCCTTTAAGCAAGGTGACAAAAAATCTCGAGAGCTCTCAAAGGTAGATGCACATATAGTTGCTCAAGCCTCTAAGCAAGGTGACAAGCCATTAGCCAATTCACGAATTGCATCTAGCATGACATCCTTGGGATTTTTGACAAATTCATGGGGAAGCCAGGCACAACTTGATCTCTTTTGCTGCTTGGTGCCAACTAGGAAAACCCGAGGTTGAACCAAGTCAAGCTAGAGTGAGGGGTAGCAAGAAGAAAAATACAAAAGTGCTCAGTTTGTTAACAATTGACACCTATAGTGAGATAATGAGCACCTTGTCAGTGACTTCCTAGTCTTGCCTAAAGGTAACTTCAAAGGGCCAATCAACCTTGGTTACAACTGTTTGTCAAGTTACCTTGCCTAAAGGTAACTTCAAAGGGCCAATCAACCTTGGTTACATCTGTTTGTCAAGTGCAAAAGTTAAAAGTGACTTTGCAAAAAAGATTGAACATATGGAAGAAAATCCTAATTGCAAAACTCTGGTCTTTATGCAACCTATAGTAAAGTTGCTAGCTCTCAAGGATGATCACAAAGAGGGAGCTCTTCCATCAAATGAATTTGAAGCTAGTTGCTAAAACCTCTCTACACCATTGTAAATGGAAGCTTCTTTGACCTCAACTTCTCCATTGACTACTCCAAAGAAGAAGAATCAAAGAGCTCATAAAAGAAAACAAAAACATGGAGTAGAGTCCACATATGAATCTACTAGGGAGCAGACTTCCCAAAAAGTTCCAATAGTTTGTCCAACCATTGAATCCTCTCTACCAAAACGAAAGCTTACAAGAAGAAGGAGAAACAAAAACAATAAATGGAGTAGGTCAAAGCTACAAACAACTCCTCGGTGGATCCAAAAGGAGATTTTACAAGCACAAGGATTTTATAAAGGAAATTCTTGGATTTGGGTAAGAAAACTACCATCTTACCCCATCCCAAGCATATCAAGGTTTCTTCATCCTAACCAATGTGCCCCAATGTCGAAATCACACTTGGAAGAGGAATCCAATCCAAACGGAGACTATGACAACTTCACCACCAGTAGCAATTGCTTCACTGTTGAGAGTAGACAAGGGAAAGGCACTTCTAGATGTGTCTACAACATCCCCACCTCTCCAAACTTGGCTACCTAAAAGGATAAGGGTACAATGTAGCTCGGGAAGGGGGGAGTCAAACCATACTTTAACATCAAAAATCCATAGACCTCCTTGCCACAAGGCTTCTTTACCGATCAAAGCATCAACTCATGCTACTGAACTCCAACTCTTCAGTGCAACACCCCCTCAAGAAGAAATAGACATGCCAATACATCATGAAGAGTACCTAAGCCTAATTCACTCTTATGAAAGCACATTGCCACCTCTTCAATTAATTGATATGGCTGCAGCTAATGGCTGGGAAATGCATCAGATGGATGTCAAAAATGCATTTCTGAATGGAGATCTACAAGAGGAAGTGTACATGGCACAGCCAGAAGGGTATGTACACCCTAGATATCCCACTCACGTATGCAGATTGAAAAAGGCATTGTATGGTCTAAAGCAAGCACCTCGTGCTTGGAGTGATAAGATGAGCAGATATCTTATCTCACTTGGTTTTCAGATTTCTACAGCAGATTCCTCACTCTATGTGAAGAAGACAGAGCATGGGATTGTTTTACTAGTCATCTATGTGGATGACTTGATTATCACAGGTGATCATGGTGCAGATGTGATGCATGTTAAGAAAGCTTTGAGTGGGCAATTTGACATGAAAGATCTTGGTGAGTGGAGATACTTCCTTGGAATTGAAGTGGTAAAAGATCATGCAGGTACTTGGTTAGTACAGCGCCAATATGCATTGGATATGTTGGCAAAGTATGGCATGACAGGGCGTAAGCCTATGAGTACACCATTGGAGCAAAATGTGAAGTTGCGGGCTGATTATGGCGAGGAGTTGGATGATCCTTCTATGTACAGGAAGATGGTTTGTAGTCTCATATATATGACTATCACACGCCCGGATTTGAGTTATGCTGTGGGGCTAGTCAGCCAGTTTATGCAGAGCCCCAGAAAACCACATTTGGATGCAGTGAGACGCATCATGAGATATGTGAAGACCACAGCACATTATGGTCTACTTTATGAGAGTGGTAAAAGCTTGGACATACATGGCTACACAGATGTTGATTGGGCAGGTAGCGCATATGACAGGAGGTCTACTAATGGATATGCTTTTACACTTGGAAGTGCTGTGGTGAGTTGGAGTAGCAAGAAGCAACCTACAGTTGCTTTATCCAGTACAGAGGCTGAGTACAGGGGTGCAGCCATTGCTACTTGTGAGGCTGTATGGTTAAAGAGTCTCTTGGCAGATTTATGTGAGCCTATTGATGGCAAAGTTGTCATTCATTGTGACAACATGAGCAGTATACAGTTGGCCAAGAATCCAGTGTTTCATGCAAGGACCAAACACATAGAGGTCCATTATCACTTTGTCAAAGAGAAGGTGCTGGGGATGGTACAGTTGATCTTCACTATGTGAAGACTGATGAGCAGGTAGCTGATATCTTCACAAAGCCACTTAGCAGGGAGAAGTTTGAGTACTTCCGGACTATGTTGTGGGAGTACATGGGATGAGCTTGAGGGGGAGTGTTGAGAGTCTTGATATCCCAAGCTCATCTACATCTTCATCGGCAGTACATCATGAGCTTGAGAGGGGCTGTTGAGATTCAAGCTCGATGTCAGTGTGAGCCAGCTATGCTATGTGCTGGCAGATTAGGTAGGAACATGTGTGAGACATAAATGACCGCGTGTCCAGCTGGTCATAGTGTGTGGACATTAGCTAGGGTTAGATGTGTGTGGACACAACTCATAATGTGTTGTGTGGATTATGGATTAGTGCATTATGCTTTGTGTGAGAGTGGACATGGCTTCCCTCTATGGTTAGGGTTTGCAATATACATTAGGGTTTGCTCCTGTGTGTGTGTCTCCTCCCCCTCTATCGTTCTTTCAACAGGGCTTCAGATGTAGAGTTAGTTGTGTGCGCGCGTGTGTGTGTGTGTGTGTGTGTGTGTGTGAGAGAGAGAGAGAGAGACAAAGAGAGAGAGAAATTGTTAGTGGATAAGTTTGGACAAAGAGAGGTTGTGTGTGTGTGTGTGTGTGTGCACGTGCACGTGCACGCGTGCGCGTGCGCGCACGCATACTGTGTATTGGTAGTGGATGATAGAGCTAATTAAGTAGTTTAGCACGGAATTTTGCTTTTTTTTTTTGAGAAAAGTAGAGAAGTAAGCTTTTAGTTGTAGAGAAAATTAAAATGTTAGTGCACTTAAAGTTTACTATGGATGGTTAGGTGGTGTGTGTTTGTGTTTGTGTTTGTAAGCTACTAGGGTAGGGGTTTAGGTGGGAAAGGAGGAAAAGTATAAGATTTTTAAATGGTGTAAGGGAAATGTGTGAAGGGGAGGCAATAGGGGGTTAGGTGGATAGGAAAGTGAGTGGAGGGAGAAGGATATGTGCTCCCATTATGCCAGTAGACAATGTGCTTGCTGCCAGCCTTGCATGTAGATGGCGCATAGAGGCCTTGCTAGTAGGCATCTGTGAAAGAGTTACCCTACCTGCTTCCACATACAGTCCATGACATCTTGTTTGCTGCACTGATTACATGCCTTCTCTACAACCATTTGCTGTGTTGATTTCATGCCTTCTCTATAACCATGTCTTTCTCAGATTACATGCTTGCGGCAAAGCAGTAGTGATGACATTAGAAATGCCCCAAAAGGAGAAATCGAGCACTCTTTTGTGACATTTGATACCAAATCTGCAAGCTCCACCCTAACAGTTTCAAGACCTGCTGGTACGTCTTCTTTACAAGCAAACGCTTCTTCTGCTTTCTCCAAAATGGACTGCAGGTTTTGTAGTTATGCTCTACGATTTCATAGCTTATAATACACGATACATGGCCGAATCCATTGCCTCTTCTAAGAGTTTCAATCCACTAGCAGCCAATCCACTAGCAGCGAGTCCTAAACATTTTGGGAATAATCCATGACTCAAGCTACCAGCCTTGCTAGTAGGCGCGATGAGCTCTTTGCCCGTTTGCAGGGATAATATGGGATCTGGAACTAGGTTTTGGGGTCCATCTACCCTTAAGCACCCAATTTCATGCTCAATTTCTCGTTTTCCAAAATTTGAAATTAAAAAATACAAAAATAACAAAGATGCAAAAAATTGTAAAAAACATGAAAAATAAGCAAAATTAACAATACCAAACTGAAATAAATGGGGTTGAGGGTAACAAGGAATGGAAAATTAGAATGAAAGAAACAGGAAATGGATACAAAAATTAACAAAACACATGATTTTTAGGGGCAGTTTTTTCTACTCATTCTTTTCTCATTAGTAACTCAAAGCATATGTCAAGCAATGCAAGGATGCTTGGCAAGAGATTGGTGTCCCAAATGGAACCGTTTATGTCAAGCCTTTCGGCCACTCAATGGGACTCTTCTCTCATGCCTTGGAGAGCCTAACTCCAACCTAGACCCAATATGCCATGGGAAACATGCAATGCATTAGTGAGGCAACTCTCACTTACCTCTATCTCATTTGCTTGAATCGGGACTCCTCATGGTAGCTACGTCAATGGAAGCATGCCAAAGTACCTCAACAAAGCCACCACCACCATGCCTCAAGTATAGCCATTGCTTTCTCTCACTCCCTCCCTCACACACACACTCACACAATCATTGAAGGCAAGAGATAAGTAAGGTTTGAGAGAAGAATATAGTACTATCTTCACTTCAGAGCATACAAGAGTGAGAATTTAGAGTTACAATTTAACCTTTATACTTGGCTCATGGTGTTCACACTTGGCCAGCCAATGTTAAAAAGGAGATCCTAGTGCATCCAAGACTACCTACACTAGTGCAAACAACTTGTCCTAGATAGTAACTCTAACCTTATATACAAGTAGGGGTAAAACAATCCATTACAAGAGAAATATAAATTCTCTAGTGCCTAGGCCAATATCAAAATATGTGGTGACTGACCACGGTGTCATAGAAGTCTTTGACAGCACTTAACAACCCCAATAGTAAGAATTTCACTTACTTGAGATGTACACACACAAGAATTTGTTTTGTGAAGTAATCCAAGTATAATATGCTTTCACATACACATCAACAATTTATATTGTGAGGAAAAAGATGGGTTTAGCTAGCATTCTTCACCCCACTATATAAGCTACAAACATGATACAATGATAAGAAAATCCCTAAGCTAGAGACCTCATAACCCTAGTGCAATCCATGTCCTAATAAAGGCATACATGTCTTATACCATGCACCACTTATCCTCACAATTGTCATTGATTCAGCTATGAGCTATGGGTTATCTAGTAGGTTGGCCCTTGGAAGGCCACTCTCCACAATCCCACAGAGGACTTCTCAATAAAATGAGCCACAACAAAACTCTACAGCTCAATAATCTAGTTCACAATATAATGAATTATTTGGCCTCCTCCATGCTAGCCTCGTTATACTTAAACTTATGTTTAAACATAATCATGAGTGGCTAGTACTAGATTTATCAAAGTATTTTTGTAGTACCTTCTAGGTTAGGTATTATGAACACATGATCGTAAAATTGATAAACTCAATAAGCAATGGCCCATACAGACAAACAATAAGCCTATAGTGCCTAATATAGGTGCAAGAAAGATGAAGAAAGGGAAGGCCACCATCTTTAAAAAATCTAGATTTTATGTAAAGATCATTCTCAAAAATTTGATGTGATTGGGCTCCTCAAATTCAGGTTTGGTCTAACTTGAGAAGTAGAGAAAACTAAGCCTTTAGTGGCCACATCTTTAAGTGGATTCTCAATAGCTAGTAACAAAATTGAGACCTAAGATTCCAAAGCCACCACCTCCAAACCAAATACAAAAGAAAATAGACATTCTAATACTTAAATAATGTTGTTATGATTAGGTTTCCTATCCCAATTGGAATGATTTTCCTTAATGATCCACTCTATAGTCATCTTTGGTTTCTTTTGAGACTCATGTTGGCTTGATTTTTTCACCTCACAAGTAGGTTGTTGATCTGCAATAAATAAGGAGTCCCACATCCTATAGGATCCCACCTATACGCAGGCTTCTTCACTTCACAAAACCAAGTTCCAGTTCCTCTCCATTTAATGAGTAATAGTAAACACGAGAAATGGTAAAGAGCTAATGATAGGGACTATCTTAAACCTAAATGATCCACAAGATCAATCATAATACTATTCTAATGAAATGGTAAAGAGCTAATGATAGGGACTATCTTAAACCTAAATGATCCACAAGATCAATCATAATACTATTCTAATGAAATGGTAAAGAGCTAATGATAGGGACTATCTTAAACCTAAATGATCCACAAGATCAATCATAATACTATTCTAATAGTCATAGATCAAGCCTGCATCCTTAAAGTCAAGCTAGCATAGGATAAGTGCTATGGAAACCATACAACCAAACCCCATGGGGTAAGAAACTCCAAAACCTTATTCAGAGGGATTCTCCCAACTACTTCCCTATATTCTACCACCATGTGGAGATCTAGAAGATCAACTAAGGATGGCATTTGAAATGGGAAGGGGTGTTATAACAACCATAGCATCTAGAGGCTCAAAATTCGGCAAAACAAAGCCAACCAACATCTCAAGAATGATGAACAAATTTTATGGAACACTGAAGATCCCATTCAGTACCTAGAGAAGTTCAATCAAGTTTGCAAGGCTATGGGAAGGATTAATAATCCCATTTAGTACCCTAGAGAAGTTTAAATTTGATGGTGACCAAATTTTATGGAACACTAGAGATCCCATTCAGTACACCTAGAAACGTTTTATCAAGTTTGCAAGGCTATGGGGGAAGGATTGATGATCCCACTACGGTTTTTTTATTTGGACTTTTCCTTGAAGGAAGGAGGAAAGTAGGCCAATGGTTTAGTTAACTAAACCCACTAAGGTTTTCTATTTGGACTTTTCCTTGAAGGAAAGCAAGCCAATGATTTAGTTAACTAAACCCACTTTAAAAGGCCAACTATGAGGTCTTGAGAGACACCTTCATTGTGGGTTTCTCACCCAGTGAAGTGAGATGGCCCATTGCACATATCTAGAACAAGAGGAAGGTGAAACAATGCGAGACCGTGTTGCTAGAACTAAGTATCCTGACATGGATGAAGTCTCCGTGAGAGCCAAGATGAATTTTTTCTCATTGATCAATTTATGATTACTAATTAGTCTTAAGAGCAAGAGCCTCCATGACCATCTCTATAGGTCTAAGCACTAAACCTTTGATGAGTCTTTACATGACCCAATAAACCTAGTAGATAAACTCAAAGATAGGAATGAAGAAGTTGTCCACCTAAACCAAGAGATAGGTCCAAAGCATCAATGGCTAAGGTAGGGTCCTAGTAAAGGATATGATCATGGATGAGGTGATTTAAAATTTAGTCTTAAGGTTTCCCAACAGTACTAGCTATAGTCCTAGTCTCAAGGACATGAAAATGGACAAGTTGGTAGAAAATTCTCTCAATTTATTAGGCCAATAGTGGCAAGGCCAGCCCCAAGGGTAACCTTAAGGCTAGTAGTGGGGCAGGGCCACTCCTACTGCCAGCACGAAGGGAAATCTCAAGGCCAGCCCACAAACACCTTCTCATGTCAAACATCCAAACTTGTTTCCACAGAGAAACATGGTTTCGTGCGCAATTTGTTGCTAAAACCATATAAGCCTATAGTGTCTATTGCAAAGTCCTAGATAATAATAGTATTCTACTCATTTCCAATGTGCAATGAAACCATGATACAACCCATTATTGGTAACCTTGCAAAGTGTAAGCTATTCCAAATGCACCTTAACTGGAGAAATTTTATGAAAGCGGCTTATCGAGAGGTACCTACATACCACCTCCTCCTATATATCACCCTAATAATGATGATAGGTTTTTTTGTGCCCAAAGAAAATGCCCAATAGACATGTTCGCTCCACCCCAAGAAAACAAAGTAAGTCATTGATGTATGGTTAGAAATTTTAGGAAAAGATAACTGCTACGTGGCCTTTTTCAAAAAATGAAAATTAGCTGTCACCCCAACCAAAAGAAGAAAAGAACACTTGTATGCAGTAGAGGTGGGGAGATTGCAAAGAGAATGGCAAGTGTCGCAGGAAGCGGTGGAGAGAAGTTTGGAATTGGAGGCGCTTGGAAAAAAGAAGTTTGTAGAAAGAGGAGAGTCGAAAAATAGAAGAGAAAAAGAGTGGAGAGTGAGTCGTGAAACTAAGAGAAACTTAGGTGAAGCAGTTATGTGGAAGTTTGTGGTGACTATTCTATTTGAGAAGAAGATGACGCAGGTTTCGTTTGAGTAGACTTGAGTCTACCCAAAGCAGAGGTTGCAAAGGTGAGAGCTTCTTGTAGGAGGTGGGTTCCCTAGGACCTATGAGGCTGCAAATCTGTTAGAACTTGGACCAAGTCAAAGTCTTAATCAACGATTCTCTGCACTGTTTGTTGGTGGTTGTCTATAGAGTGTAGTTGTAGCTCTGGTTGTTTTTTGGTTCTTCATGGAGTTGAGATATAGGGTTTTTGTTTGGATCATTGTGTTGAAGTCCCTTGTTTTAGTGGTGCTTTTCTCTTTTTTGTTCAATCCATAAATCTCAAGGGTGTTGAGATTTGCTCAGTTATATATATACACAGGGAAGTCTGATTGTGTTGGATTGATGAAAAATTATGCTTTGGTTTTAGATATGTTGTTTTGATAGAGTTTGTTGAGAAGAAACAACTGTGAGTGAAAGCTGACTTGTGTTTCATCACATCTGTCAATTAGCTTTTGTTTGAGAGTCAGCAAATTCTAACAGAGGCAGCTTGGTCAGCAAATTCTAATAGAGGCAGCTTGGTCAACCATGCATCAGGTTAGGTCAACTGAGGTTGTTAAAGTATTGGTCTAGCCTTGTTTAACACCTATGAGGTCTCAGCCTATTGACAACAATCAAAAAGGAGTCGAAAGTTAGTCTGCTGATGACAGGTTGAGCATTGTTACTGGTCTAGGTGCCAACTAAAGACTGTGTCGGGTCAGAAGGGAGTCGGCTTGGATCAGTTGAGACCCACTAGCGGTCATTCATGGGTGTTCAGGAGTGGTTTTGGTCTCATTGTGTTGATGAGAAAATTTTTAAGTCATGTCTGACAGTCAGTTAGAGCAACAGTCAAGTAGAATCGAAGGGAAAGGTATTCCTAAGTCAGTAGACCATCAGCACAGCTGCTTGCTGTCAGCTCTGTGAGTGTGGCGAGGTGAGTCCTGGTGGGGTCTGAGTGTTTTGAGGGCTTAAGAGGGTCAGTGGACACAGAGCAAAGGAATTCTGATCCAGTTAGGTCTACTGGGTGAGTTTGGGCAAAACAATCATAATACAGTCTGTTAGAGTCAGCAAAGGGTCTTTGGTGTGGTATCTCTTTGAGATTGGAGTAGCTTGAGAGTTAGGGAAGGTTAGAGGACACGAGAGTGAACTATTCTACTTCATTTGAGACACTTGGGTCAGTCTAGACTGTTTCGGACAACTGGGTCTGTCTCAGCCAATTAAGTCAGAAGGGTGTCAGTTGTGTGTCAGCAAGCTGAGAGTTACCAAGGAGTCCAAGAAGGTCCTAGGGTTAGGGATATAAGGTTAGTTGATGCTGAGGATTGTAGAGGATCCTATAGGACACATTTTGGAAGGAAGTGAGTGTCAAAATTCGAAAACAGGTATACAGTCAACATTTGTGATGTTTGTAGCTGAGACTGTTTCTGGTGAATTCGTCTTAGCGAAATGGCAAGACATCAATCTGGTGTGACAAAGCAGTCATGCAATGCCGTGGGAGATGTGTAGTCACCTGACAGAGTTTCTAAATACGAACACCAACTCTTACGTGGTCATGGAGACACAAAGAACACCACTCTACTGTGCAAACCTTCACTCACACTCTCTCAGTTCTCACTACAAAACTCTCCACTGCATATCTCACTAACTCTCTTACACATACACAACATGTTTATTAAAACAGAGACACAGCATGCTTAATAAACATAGTGCAGAGAGTAACACAGAAATATGATGAAATGGCAACATTACTCTTGATTACTTTCCAAAAGTATTGTAGACTATTATAGAGCAATTACACAAAGCTACCACTTCATAACATTGACTGTTGTTAACTACCACTTGAGAGCATACAATAACTGCACCCTTCATACATTGATTCTCTCTGTGTGTCTACATATCTCTATCTATCTCAGTAGGTGATTAGTCGCCCTTTTAAGCTGAGACTTCTTGTTCTTGGCAACGTCTCTCCAGTGGTTATAGCCCGCCATCTTCATACGTGTGATACTACTGAGGTGGTGCTCACAACGTGTGGAGTGGGTTAACTGTGCCTCATGTCTGCCACTAAGCCTTTTGCTATGCCACTGAGCTTTCTATCACCACTGAGTTGCTAAGTGCAACACCTAGCACGCCCGATGCTTGAGTTTCTGCTCGGAACTAGATTCTCTAACAAATTTTTCTTTGAATTTTATGAACATTTCTAGGGGAGTACAGTCTGGGATGTATTCATCATCGAAGTAGGTGGCATACTTTTGCATCTTCTTTAATTTTATCGCCTATTTTTATGAGCTTCCAAGACCCCTGTTTTGTCGGTGTCTTCTGCTCAAAAATGTTTACCACCAATCTGAGTGGGGTCTGCCCCCCTAGAATCTCCTTTTCCACCATTGGTATGGACCTCCACTCAACTTGTACATCTGCTTCATATTCTGTTGGATCGTCTGAAGGTGGGCTTTGTGCCTTTTCTACTTCCGGGTCTCCGGTGCCCTACTTCCATGCACTGGCACTTGTAGTAGGTAGTTGCATTCTAGGCGGAAGCATCCTCCTTTCCTTTGGCATCTGTGAGAACAAGAATTGTGAGCATGGGTGCTCTAGAAGAATAGGTTTCCTAGTAAGTATTAAAGCGAATGTGGGGGAGGGGGAGAGCTTCAAATCTTAGCAAGCAAACACACACACACAAGAGAGAGCAAAACACAAGAGAGAGATGGATAGCTGAATTTTCTTCTATCTTCTTCTTCTCTACTCAACCAACATAACGTAAAGATAAGAGTACACACTATATGGGTTAGTACACACTATATGGGTTAGTACTCAACTACTACAACATACAAGGGTCGGTCCATAATGTGAACCCGACTAAATGAGCGCCAATTTGGTGTGACACAGAAGGTTACATAGAAGCCTATGCAAAGCTCTCTTAGAGATTGTTGAAAAACTTGAAGATCCCTTTAAGCCATAACGTTATTTGGTAGTGGCATATAAGGTGCCAGAGAAGCCTACACAAAGCTCTCTTGGAGAATTGGCACCATGTGAGGTTCTTCCTTGATGGGAGTGAGGCTAGGCAAGGCCATCTCCCACAAAGCTATTATCATGGCATGTTGATTAATGTCCATATGTCCTTCTAGCTCCTTTGAAGGTGGTGTCAGCACATCACGCTAAGGTGGAAGCCACTACTCTCCATTCCTGCTTAAGCTTTGGGGTTGTTGGCATCAGGGCCATGGTTTTTGGTCTCCACTCTTTTTTGGTATAAAATTTGGTGTGGTTTAGTCTCCCACTCATAGAAAAAAATAAAGGCTAATCTTCACCAACAATTGGCTATTTTTGGGTTTTTTCCAAAAATAATCAACCTGCCATCTTAAATCATTCGCCTAAATTTTTGGTCGTTTTGAAGGGTTTTAGAAAATACTCGCCCAATTTTGTACATTTTAGAGCATTCTTTGAAAGCATTTTCCCCATTTTCTATAATTTTAGATTTATATAATAATAGGGAAAAATACCAACCAACCTACACATATATTTATGGAGGCATCTTATTTTTTACCCTGCTCCCACTCCATCTTTAGTCTTGAAATTCATGGTGTTGTTGAAGAGGCTTGTGGTGCAGATTTTCTTGACTTCAAAACCCAAATGTAGGGGTTCCCTTTGTAGAATCCTTGTGCTTCTAATAGCCTATAAAATGTCTAATGCTCGGCACAAATTCAGGTTTGAGACCATTTCCTGGCTCTCTTCAACTTTGGAGATCAAGGTATAGACCGCGAGGTTTATAGGACCCAAACGGAAGGGTTTTTATCATAGACACCTTGAGATTTTAACATTTAGAAGGGGATCCAATGGGTCTTAGGGTGTGGCCCATGACCTTGATGCCACTCCTCGATGTGGTGCACATGCACTTCCTGCCAGCACTCCTCACTTCACGATGCTGATGACACTGTCGACCTTGTGCTTGCTACTCCACCCTCCGGTGTTGCTCATGAGGCATCTTCTTGTGGGAAATCCCTTTCTAGGTCTGGTGTATGAAACCATTCTAATGCTATCTTTGATAAGTACTTTTTTTACCTCAATGTGGCATCACAGTAGTCTAGTGTGCTAGATGTGTTGCTCGATACTCACGCATGGCACAGTGCACCACCGTTTTCATGATTTGCAACCCACATTTGAGGAGGGCAGATGCTGGTGTGCTACTAAGCTTGAGGCAGTCCTACAGCACAGTCAAGTGTAAGTTGCATATCCAGATGGATTGGCTGCAAGACGTGCCCTTACAGCATTTGTGTCCAACACTGTCCTACTAGGGATGCATCGTGCCACTTCTCGCATACTTCCAATTTGGTCGTCGAGCACTTCATGCAGACTTTGTAAGAAGGAGACATAGCTTGGACAGTGGGATTCTTTGTGCTAGTAGTGGTCGTGCACCTAGATGCAATCATTTATTAGACCCTAAGATGAGGGTGATGATAGAGAGGTTTTGAGGGGAGCATTCTCATGCATCACTAGAGTACAAGAAGGCATTGGGACATAGGGTTCATCATGGGAGTACATAGTGCATGACGATTGCTTTCTTGAGATGACACAGACAAAGTTGTACTTTACATTCAGGTTTACATACCCTAAGATCACCATCATCCAGTGTGAGGCTTGCAAGCCTTGGTTTTCACACTACTTGAGGCAGCATGACACATGTCTTTGTAGGTACCACATTGGATTTTTGCTTTGTATGATGTCTTTCACGGCATTTTTGGCCATCTAGGGGTGGTGCCTTATAGCCCGAGGGATTTTATTCACTCACTATTATGCCCACCACTGGCAAGCGGAGGATGTCGTCTACCATCATAAAGCTTGTGTCACGGGGACTTATACCTCATGCGGCAACTTGGTCATGCTTCACTTGTGCAAGTAGGATTCCTCGGTGTGGTGGTTGAGGTGGTGACATGGTGACAGTATGAGTATGTGACACATGGGTAGTCGATGAGATTATAGCTAGTGGAGCACCATTCAGCATGTGGTGGGTTCATGAGCACATTTACAGCTTCCGTCTATGCTTACATGAGCACATTTACAGCTTTCGTCTATGCTTACATACATCATGCTGAAGGTGCCAAGTGGCAAGGCCGTCAGTTTCATGCCACCCTTCATCATCAACAGTTTCCTATTCGTGTAGCTATCTCTATGGTTGACTTTGCATAGAACTACACATTTGTACCACAACAGAAGAATCAGAGTACTACTTTTCTGAGCACATATTGCATGAGACATTGCCTCATTATCAATTCAAGTTCTTCAAGATATTTTATATTGTTATTGTTTATGAATCTAACAATTTCCATTCTTGTGTGCTTGACTAGGTGCCATCATGGTGCATATTAGTTATCGACATGTAGAGGTGGCAATGGGATGGCATAGTGAGCACCTCAAAGGAGCAAGTCATCATTGGAGAGTATCCCTTTTACATTAGTGATGATCACTCTCATAACTCCCACTTTGTGTAGCATTGTTTCCATCGTCATGATGACTTTTTAAAAGAGCATGGAGTTACATGGATAGGGCAATGGATATGGTTTGATGGCTATGGGGGGGCACAGTTCAAGAGTGCTCGGTAGTTCTATTGGCTATATTCTTGGCATCGCATGATAGGTGTAAGATCCTTGTTCCCACCGAGCAACGGATTCGGGGTACTAGCAGCAGAAGTAGCACTTCTCGCACGGCGGGACAAGGGTCCCACACTCGGGGCCTCGCCCACGGATATCTGGACAAGAGACTAATTCGTCGGTTTTTCCAAAACCGAACCCGAAAAAACTTCCTTCACCCGGAAAGCACGAGCGATTCCACCAAGATAACTCTTTACTCTAACGTAGTCCAGACCATCACTGATCAAGCTGATCCGCCGACTGCACCTATAAAGATACTCGGTCAGATCAAGGAAGAAACTTACACTTGGATCATTGGGATCAACGCTTTTTTCCCTATTAAGAGGCACATCCGTTGATTCCTATCCATAGAACAATTACTATCCGGGATTTACTTTATCTATCATAAACAGAAATTGAGTCTCGATTTACGGATCCATCAGTCCAGCCTAACCCCATCCAGTCCCATGGGTTAGCCAACCGCCCAACCAGTGTAGTGATGGGATCCAATGAAGAATTTGGTTAGGTTTTGTCTCGGGTACCAAGGAAAAGAGTTCTAAGGCCCCCTAGCCAGAAGTTCATGCAAACATAAAACTAGTCACACCACTTACACACCCAATATGAAATTGCCTTTTTCTTAGCATCAACTAACTTTAAAACAATCCTTTAATGAAACCATTATATCACTGATGACAATCCTCAAAGTCTCTGGTTGAATCCTTATTTCTAGTCATTCATTTATCGGTATACTTATGGCATCATTGGTAACCAGAACGCTCACCACCTGTTCACTCAGGGGCCTTTTCCATAGTTCCTAGCTCATAGTAACCGGTAATATATTCATATAATAGAATGGAATCTCCGTGGAAGATCACCAAGATCAACCCACAGATCCCTATAAAAGAGCCATGGACTCATCCGTTGAGGACCAGCAAGGTCAATCAACCAGATCCATGCCCGGTTTCAGAAAACAATTCTTATTCTTTATTCCAATATCTTCCACGACGCACGTGTGGGTATCTTCGACGACCCAGAGCCCGAGCACTGTATGGTCAGCACCCTCTAGGATCCTTCGCAGGTGACCTAGCGCTTCACTCATAGGCCGCTTCCT
Source organism: Cibotium barometz (assembly GCF_041138505.1). NCBI lineage: Eukaryota > Viridiplantae > Streptophyta > Polypodiopsida > Cyatheales > Cibotiaceae > Cibotium > Cibotium barometz. The sequence goes on from NC_141049.1 coordinate 30,221,925, forward strand.
TGGTCCCTCATCCACTGTACCCGGAAGCTCACCATTTAAATCGAACCGAGGCTGGTCAAGACCTCGGTCGACCTTGCTACACAAGACGTCCTCCATTGACTCTCCGTCAGCAGTTGCAACTTTAACAGTTAGGTCTTCATGACCTTAATCCACAAGACGGTCAAAATGCTTCCCCAGCATTCTTGACATAAAACAGTCATTTACAAACAGTCACAAAATACAGTTTCTAAATCAAACTCTCGTCTTTCCACATTATCCCTCCTTAGTCCACATTACTTATTCCACATTCCATTCAATGTGTACTCATTCTCATCCATTTCCTCATATCGACGACACATTAATTCACATAAACATTCACATTCACATCCATACATCCACATCTACATGCATACATCCATTTTTACATCCTCATTTATACATCCACATCCCATATCCACATTCATATATACACATCCATATCCCATATCCACATTCATATATACACATCCATATCCACATCTATACATCCACATCCACATCTACATTCACATCCATACATCCACATCTACATGCTTACCTCCATTTTGACATCCTCATTTATACATCCACATCCCATATCCACATTCATACATACACATCCATATCCACATCCACATGCATACATCCACTATCACGTCCTCATTCATACATCCACATCCACATACATACATACATCCACATCCACATTTTCATTCATATCTATACATCCACATCTACATCCACATACATACATACATCCACATCCACATTCCACATTCACATCTATACATCCACATTCACATACATCCACATCCACATTTCCATTCACATCTATACATCCACATCTACATCCACATTCATATCTATGCCTATACATCTTCATGCATACATCCATTTTCACATTCATACATCCACACTCCCATCTCCACATCCACACATCCACATACATACATCCACACATCCACATACATCCATTTCCACGTTCCCATTCATATAACCCCATATACCTTCACATCTAATCTTTTACATCACATCCATTCTCGCCTTATCACAACCCATATACATCTTATCCTATCACATACACTTCTTACCTCATCCCATACACATCTTATCACATCTTAATTCATCTTATCACCTCCTAACTTATTTCATAAGCATCTTATCACCTCTTATCACATCTTATACACCTCTTAACACATCCTATCACATCTCATATCTATTTATAGGATACAAGAGAATTCTTATATTTGATATAAGATTTCTTTACACATTTATTTATGCATAAATTCTATTTAAGGAGATTAATACTTTCGAAGTAAAAATCAATCTTTTATGCATCTTCCTATGCATAAATTCATTTTAAATGAAAATAACACTTTTGAATTAAATTTTAATATTTTATGCATCTTCCTATGCATAAATTCAATTTAAATAAGAATGACACTTTTGAATTAAAAATCAATCTTTCATGCATAAATTCAATTTGATAGGAATTACACTTTTAGAATAAAAGAATTTCTCTTATGCATCTAAGTTATGCATAAAATCCATTTATGATGAAAATCACACTTTTAGTATAAAAAGAATATCTTTTATGCATACCTCTATGCATGAAATCTAAATATGTTAAAAGTAACACTTTTATAATAAAATAATGAACTTTTATGCATACCTCTTTGCATGAAATTCAAATATGATAAAAGTAACACTTTTATAATAAAATAATCATCTTTTATGCATACCTCTTTGCATGAAATTCAAATATGATAAAAGTAACACTTTTATAATAAAATAATGAACTTTTATGCATACCTCTATGCATGAAATTCAAATATGATAAAAGTAACACTTTTATGATAAAATAATCATCTTTTATGCATGCCTCTATGCATGAAATTCAATTATGCTAAAAGTAACACTTTTATGATAAAATATTCATCTTTTATGCATGCCTCTATGCATGAAATTCAATTATGCTAAAAGTAACACTTTTATGATAAAATATTCATCTTTTATGCATGCCTCTATGCATGAAATTCAATTATGCTAAAAGTAACACTTTTATGATAAAATATTCATCTTTTATGCATGCCTCTATGCATGAAATTCAATTATGCTAAAAGTAACTCTTTTATAATTTAAAAAAAAAGATAAATTTTCTTTTACTAATTTCTAAAAATTTTGCCATAACCTCCTTTGTATGGCTGACCATTTTTCAATTTTCTACATCTTTAAAACTAATTAAAAGTACACCAATATTGAAATTATCCTAAAGTAAATATTTTTTTTCACTTAATTGAGATAAACATTATAAAAATTTGACATTAATCACTTAACCATTCACCTAGGATAGAGAATGGTTGGTTTTGTTAGAGAAGAGAGGGGAATGCCTTTTGTAATGAGGCCTAACATTATAGAGAAGGCATAAAGCATAAAAACCATTTTAAAACCATAAAAATCCATAAAATAATTGAAAGAAAGAAGAACCACCAACTTACTAATGACTTTGATAGCTTTCCTTTGGCTTGATGGTTTGAGGGTTCAACTCTTGTTTGAACAAGAGTGGCCACCAATCTTTGGAAGAGGGAAATGTCAAAAACTAATGAATTATTAACAAATTCATAGTTCTTGGCTTGGGTGGAGTAGAGTAACAATGCATTAGACATTGTTGAGTTTCAACAAAGGGGAAGGCCTCTATTTATAGGAAAAGTGAGCTCCTAACCAAACAAAGTGATTCTAGAATTTTCCAACTCAGTTTGGTCAATTTTTGACCATTTTTAGGTCAGTTGAGCTAACTTTTTGCAACTAGAATTGAATTAGGAGAGAGGAGAGATAAAATATCACATTATTTATGAGTTTAAAACTCATTCAAGCATGTGAAATATGCACCTCCTTTAATGGACTCCTCTTCCTTACATATGTGTCAAAATGGAATCATTATACCCAAAATATCTCATATTTTTAATATTGCTCATAGTTTTTTACTAATAAACCTTGTACATTTTCAACTCTTCATCTTATGTGAGCATTTACTCATTTTTGGATACCCAAAATATCTCATATTTTTAATATTGCTCATAGTTTTTTACTAATAAACCTTGTACATTTTCAACTCTTCATCTTATGTGAGCATTTACTCATTTTTGGATACCCAAAATATCTCATATTTTTAATATTGCTCATAGTTTTTTACTAATAAACTTTGTACATTTTCAACTCTTCATCTTATGTGAGCATTTACTCATTTTTGGATACCCAAAATATCTCATATTTTTGATATTACTCATAGTTTCTTACTAATAAACCTTGTACATAGTCAACTCTTCATCTTATGTGAGCATTTACTCATTTTTGGGTATCATCTTTTACAAAATTGGATTTATCTCCTCCTCGCCACACATGGATTGATCTTATTGGTCCATAGGAACCTTAATTGAACCATAATCCAAAATTTTTGAAAATCTAGACCCTTAGGTTAAGGTCTTTCATATCCATTTTTAATTAATTCTAATTGCACATTGGAAAGTTCTTTTTGAATTTCTGTTTCAGGGGAACTTATTTTAATAAGATAAGTTATTTTTCTATCCAAAAATATTCATAATCTGAATATTCTCTCTCTAGAATATATTCTCTCTCTATGTCAAAACAGGCAGAGACGAGATCTCTTATATTTCTGAAGAGAGAATTGATTACAGGGAAATATGCTAGACATTTTGAGAGGCTGGGGAGGAATCTTACATTCTCTCCCACACTTGAAAAACGCGAGATATTCTCATCTCGCAAACTTGGGATAATTTCGCAAGATGCACGAACATGAGACTTAGAGAAAGATTTAATTAAGTTTAACCACCAAATAAAAAAGTCTCAAAGAGAGTAAGGGTCAAGATAAGAACAAGATTTAAACTTTATTCATTCTTAGAACATATACAGTAAGGATAGAAGAACTCTTTACACTTCCATAAGCCCGTCCATCATATGATCACAAAAGCAGCACTCACAAGCTGCGTACGTATAAAGTACCTCATCTATGGGAATAATTCTGTTGGTTATTGCCGCACCTATCTCAGTGGTATGAGGTGATCTAACAAAAGGAATTGGTCTCTGAATTTGGGTTCTAGACTTCCCTGTGCCTTTTTCATGGTAGGAGTCGAGCAGTCTTTTAACTGATGGTCAAAACCTTGGCATCCAAAACACCGGTTCTCACTTCTGAATTCATTGTTCTGGATCTTTAAAACAGGTGGGCTCCTGAGAAGGTATTCTAGGTAAAGTGTCTTTCCTTTTTAAACAAAATCTTTCTTTTATTTAGAGAGGGAATAATTATAAGATCAGAAAAGGAGATTCTTACTCCTGTATACCTCAAAGGCTGGGGGAGAAATCTTACATTCTACCCCACTTAAAAAGTGCAAGATGTCCTTATCTCGCAAAGTAGAGGACAACTCTTTTTCTTAAGATCCAATTTATTCTGGGGTTCCTTATATTCTGGTCAACCCAACAGAATACGGGGATAATTATCCCTTAAATAGAACTCATCATTACATAACAATTTCATTCAATTCATATCATTCATATCTTTAACACGATAATGGTCCATTAGACTGAAAAAATTTCCTTCTGAACATTCCTCCAACGGGAATTTTAGTTAAGCAAGTTCTCAATTTGTCATCCCTTAACTTGATCTACCGTCTCAAGTATTAACAGTAGCAATTTGACAGTACAATCCACTAATCTCATAGTGATTTGCTGAAATCATTATCATCATTTATCATTACAGGGACTCGTCCCAATCGTCCACATTGTGGTTTTGCTCAGCTTATTACATTTCAATCAATTTTCAGGGATCATCATTTTTCAATCAGAATCCAATTCAATTCATCAGTTCCCAAACATAATTAAAAATCATATCAACCACATTCGAATTCATCAATTGGATAGCATTAATGCTTATAATTTCAAGTCTTAGATTTACTCATATATACTGCCGATAAAGAGCTGCAGTTATACCCTCGGTATATACGGATAGTCATGATACTCGAACTATAAGGTAAATACCATCATGTCTAGGCCTCAAGCAAGTCAAGGTTCCATACAATTGCGGTACTTCCAATTGAAGACCCAATTACTAATTTACGAATTTCAATTTGAATAACAATTTGTATGAATTATATCACACAATTACAACCTTTTTGTGCGTCTTAATAAACTTTTGACATAATTGGCTCCTCAGTTGATCTTATTGGAGATCTATGACATATGTCTGATAAACAGATTTTTCTTTATCCGATCGTCCGTAAACAATCACTTAAAAAAACATTTGTATATTTATATACAAGTTGCAATAAGTACATAGAGTGGCTCGGCTCCAAAATTCAAAATCTCCTCGAGAGACGCATAAGACGACGGTACTGGGCCATAGTCATGCCCTGTTACATAATTTCTCTAATTGCGAAGGGAGCTATTATTTTCTCCTTAGGCATAAATCGACTAAAGAGTCTATAAACTCGGCAAGCAAGTCTGAAATTTTGAGGCGTTGAATGATATAGACTGACACCACGCGTCATTTTCAGCTTTATCAAAATCATGGCCAATGAGAGGTTCTGCCTCAGCATTGCATGCCAGTTGCAAGAGGCATGGATATATAGCCCTGCAAACCACTTATGCTATTGTCTCTCCACTAGGTTAGGAAAATATAATTCCTCGAAATGGCGTGCGAGTCTTGCTCGGCTTGTCCGAGTTGAAGTGGAAGAGATGAGATGCTAGAAGGCAAATGCAATCATATCTTGAGACTGGATGAGGTCGAGCATACCAGATAAATGGGGAACTTCCATCTATAAAAACAATTTCTTTGATTAAAATTTCTTCATTAAAGAAGCTTACGGAATGAACATACATTATAAAAATGCTGTTTCTGAATTCTTATTATACCAATTTCAGATAAGAATTTAATTATCCTTATTAATTTTCAAATTGGCTCTGATACCAACTGTAAGATCCCTGTTCCCACCGAGCAACGGATTTGGGGTACTAGCAGCGGAAGTAGCACTTCTCGCGCGCGGGACAGGGGTCCCACACTCGGGGCCTCGCCCACGGATATCCGGACAAGAGACTAATTCGTCGGTTTTTCCAAAACCGAACCCGAAAAAACTTCCTTCACCCGGAAAGCACGAGCGATTCCACCAGGATAACTCTTTACTCTAACGTAGTCCAGACCATTACTGATCAAGTTGATCCGCTGACTGCACCTATAAAGATACTCGGTCAGATCAAGGAAGAAACTTGCACTTGGATCATTGGGATCAACGCTTTTTTCCCCATTAAGAGGCACAGCCGTTGATTCCTAGAACAATTACTATCCGTGATTTACTTTATCTATCGTAAACAAAAATTGAGTCTCGATTTACGGATCCATCAGTCCAGCCTAACCCCATCCAGTCCCATGGGTTAGCCAACCGCCCAACCACTGTAGTGATTGGATCTAATTAAGAATTTGGTTAGGTTTTGTCCCGGGTACCAAGGAAAAGAGTTCCAAGGCCCCCTAGCCGGAAGTTCATGCAAACATAAAACTAATCACACCACTTACACACCCAATATGAAATTGCCTTTTTCTTAGCATCAACTAACTTTAAAACAATCCTTTAATGAAACCATTATATCACTGATGACAATCCTCAAAGTCTCTGGTTGAATCATTATTTCTAGTAATTCATTCATCGGTATACTTATGGCATCATTGGTAACCAGAACGCTCACCACCTATTCACTCAAGGGCCTTTTCCATAGTTCATAGCTCATAGTAACCGGCAATATATTCATATAATAGATTGGAATCTCCGTGGAAGATCACCAAGATCAACCCACAGATCCCTATAAAAGAGCCATGGACTCATCCATTGAGGACCAGCAAGGTCAATCAACCAGATCCATGCCCAGTTTCAGAAAACAATTCTTATTCTTTATTCCAATATCTTCCACGACGCACGTGTGGGTATCTTCGGCGACCCAGAGCCCGAGCACCGTATGGTCAGCACCCTCTAGTAGCAGGTGACCTAGCGCTTCACTCATAGGCCGCTTCCTTGGTCCCTCATCCACCGTACCGGAAGCTCACCATTTAAATCGAACCGAGGCTAGTCAAGACCTCGGTCGAGATCTTGCTACGCGAGACGTCCTCCATTGACTCTCCGTCAGCAGTTGCAACTTTAACAGTTAGGTCTTCATGACCTTAATCCATAAGACGGTCAAAATGCTTCCCCAGCATTCTTGACATAAAACAGTCATTTACAAATAGTCACAAAATACAGTTTCTAAATCGAACTCTCGTCTTTCCACATTATCCCTCCTTAGTCCACATTACTTATTCCACATTCCATTCAATGTGTACTCATTCTCATCCATTTCCTCATATCGACGACACATTAATTCACATAAACATTCACATTCACATCCATATATCCACATCTACATGCATACATCCATTTTTACATCCTCATTTATACATCCACATCCCATATCCACATTCATACATACACATCCATATCCACATTCATACATCTACATCCACATCCACATTCACATCCATACATCCACATCTACATGCTTACCTCCATTTTCACATCCTCATTTATACATCCACATCCCATATCCACATTCATACATCTACATCCACATCCACATTCACATCCATACATCCACATCTACATGCTTACCTCCATTTTCACATCCTCATTCATACATACACATCCATATCCACATCCATACATCCACATCCACATGCATACACCCACTATCACGTCCTCATTCATACATCCACATCCACATACATATATACATCCACATCCACATTCCCATTCACATCTATACATCCACATCTACATCCACATACATACATACATCCACGTCCACATTCCACATTCATATCTATACATCCACATTCACATACATCCACATCCACATTCCTATTCACATCTATACATCCACATCTACATCCACATTCACATCTATGCATATACATCTTCATGCATACATCCATTTTCACATTCATATATCCACACTCCCATCTCCACATCCACACATCCACATACATACATCCATTTCTACATTCTCATTCATATAACCCCATATGCCTTCACATCTAATCTTTTACATCACATCCATTCTCGCCCTATCACAACCCATATACATCTTATCCTATCACATACACTTCTTACCTCATCCCATACACATCTTATCACATCTTAATTCATCTTATCACCTCCTAACTTATTTCATAAGCATCTTATCACCTCTTATCACATCTTATACACCTCTTATCACATCTTATCACATCTCATATCTATTTATAGGATACAAGAGAATTCTTATATTTGATATAAGATTTCTTTACACATTTATTTATGCATAAATTCTATTTAAGGAGATTAATACTTTCGAAGTAAAAATCAATCTTTTATGCATCTTCCTATGCATAAATTCATTTTAAATGAAAATAACACTTTTGAATTAAATTTTAATATTTTATGCATCTTCCTATGCATAAATTCAATTTAAATAAGAATGACACTTTTGAATTAAAAATCAATCTTTCATGCATAAATTCAATTTGGTAGGAATTACACTTTTAGAATAAAAGAATTTCTCTTATGCATCTAAGTTATGCATAAAATCCATTTATGATGAAAATCACACTTTTAGTATAAAAAGAATATCTTTTATGCATACCTCTATGCATGAAATCTAAATATGTTAAAAGTAACACTTTTATAATAAAATAATGAACTTTTATGCATACCTCTTTGCATGAAATTCAAATATGATAAAAGTAACACTTTTATAATAAAATAATCATCTTTTATGCATACCTCTTTGCATGAAATTCAAATATGATAAAAGTAACACTTTTATAATAAAATAATGAACTTTTATGCATACCTCTATGCATGGAATTCAAATATGATAAAAGTAACACTTTTATGATAAAATAATCATCTTTTATGCATGCCTCTATGCATGAAATTCAATTATGCTAAAAGTAACACTTTTATGATAAAATATTCATCTTTTATGCATGCCTCTATGCATGAAATTCAATTATGCTAAAAGTAACACTTTTATGATAAAATATTCATCTTTTATGCATGCCTCTATGCATGAAATTCAATTATGCTAAAAGTAGCACTTTTATGATAAAATATTCATCTTTTATGCATGCCTCTATGCATGAAATTCAATTATGCTAAAAGTAAATCTTTTATAATTTAAAAAAAGATAAGTTTTCTTTTACTAATTTTTAAAAATTTTGCCATAACCTCCTTTGTATGGCTGACCATTTTTCAATTTTCTACATCTTTAAAACTAATTAAAAGTACACCAATATTGAAATTATCCTAAAGTAAATATTTTTTTCACTTAATTGAGATAAACATTATAAAAATTTGACATTAATCACTTAACCATTCACCTAGGATAGAGAATGGTTGGTTTTGTTAGAGAAGAGAGGGGAATGCCTTTTGTAATGAGGCCTAACATTATAGAGAAGGCATAAAGCATAAAAACCATTTTAAAACCATAAAAATCCATAAAATAATTGAAAGAAAGAAGAACCACCAACTTACTAATGACTTTGATAGCTTTCCTTTGGCTTGATGGTTTGAGGGTTCAACTCTTGTTTGAACAAGAGTGGCCACCAATCTTTGGAAGAGGGAAATGTCAAAAACTAATGAATTATTAACAAATTCATAGTTCTTGGCTTGGGTGGAGTAGAGTAACAATGCATTAGACATTGTTGAGTTTCAACAAAGGGGAAGGCCTCTATTTATAGGAAAAAGTGAGCTCCTAACCAAACAAAGTGATTCTAGAATTTTCCAACTTAGTTTGGTCAATTTTTGACCATTTTTGGTCAGTTGAGCTAACTTTTTGCAACTAGACTTGAATTAGGAGAGAGGAGAGATAAAATATCACATTATTTATGAGTTTAAAACTCATTCAAGCATGTGAAATATGCACCTCCTTTAATGGACTCCCCTTCCTTACATATGTGTCAAAATGGAATCATTATACCCAAAATATCTCATATTTTTAATATTGCTCATAGTTTTTTACTAATAAACCTTGTACATTTTCAACTCTTTATCTTATGTGAGCATTTACTCATTTTTGGATACCCAAAATATCTCATATTGTTAATATTGCTCATAGTTTTTTACTAATAAACCTTGTACATTTTCAACTCTTCATCTTATGTGAGCATTTACTCATTTTTGGATACCCAAAATATCTCATATTTTTTATATTACTCATAGTTTCTTACTAATAAACCTTGTACATAGTCAACTCTTCATCTTATGTAAGCATTTACTCATTTTTGGGTATCATCTTTTACAAAATTGGATTTATCTCCTCCCCACACATGGATTGATCTTATTGGTCCATAGGAACCTTAATTGAACCATAATCCAAAATTTTTGAAAATCTAGACCCTTAGGTTAAGGTCCATATCCATTTTTAATTAATTCTAATTGCACATTGGAAAGTTCTTTTTGAATTTCTGTTTCAGGGAAACTTATTTTAATAAGATAAGTTATTTTTCTATCCAAAAATATTCATAATATGAATATTTTAATAAGATAAGTTATTTCTTATTTTAATAAGATAAGTTATTTTTCTATCCAAAAATATTCATAATCTGAATATTCTCTCTCTAGAATATTTTCTCTCTCTATGTCAAAACAGGCAGAGACGAGATCTCTTATATTTCTGAAGAGGGAATTGATTACAAGGGAATATGCTAGACATTTTGAGAGGCTGGGGAGGAATCTTACAATAGGCTACCGAGTGATTTGGAGCTCTAAGTTCTAGTTATATCACTCAAAGCTTTAAGCGACGCTAGTTTAGGACTAAAATCTGTAGTAGCTGCTAGTTACCTCTTGGTGCTAGTATGCTTTAAGATGTGCAAGTGCTAGTTAGAACTCAGTGCTAACATACAATATTACAAGCAGTTGTATTTTCAACATTTTTTAAGACAAAAATGAACATGTAAATAATCTCCAAAAGCATCGATATGCACGTCGATATGAAACTGTCGATATCCGCATCCAAATACACATGTATATATGCATCAATATTCGCATCCAAATACACGTGTATATATGCGTCGAAATACACATTGCTAAAAACATCGAGAGCAAAAATTATTTTACGACCTCATTTTTGACACTTATTGCAACACTCTTTTTGACACTAATAATGACCGTTATTTCGATTGGTATTTTAACACTTACAACAATGTCTATTTGAATGGATGCAATTTTTTTTTTTGAATAATGGTACACCCAAGTGCAGTCATGCACATGTACTAGGATACCACTTTTAAAGAGTACTTCCCTATTCTCTACTCAAAGCTCACAAAACTAAAATTTTTATTAAGTATAAGAAATTACATAGCTCATGGAGCTGACAACAATATGTACACAAAATATGCTTATACATAGAGCTGACAAAAATGTATTTAGAGGCCCATCTCCTATACATAGTGCCTTGGGCATAAGGCTGAACCTAATCATCATCATTTCCCTCAGGGTTTGGCACCGGTCCCTGCAAAAGAGTATTCATAAGGCTGAACCTAATCATCATTGTTGCCCTCAAGTTTTGGCACTCTTCCCTGCAAAAGAGAATTCATAAGGTTTGGCACTGGTCCCTCAGGTTTTGGCACTACTCTCTCTCTCTCTCTCTCTCTCTCTCTCTCTCTCTCTCTCTCTCTCTCTCTCTCTCTCTCTCTCTCTCTCTCTCTCATATAAATGTATGCACAACCTTTCATGTCTTTCTCATATGGGGAGGAACACCAAAAGCCCTTCATGTCTTTCTCAGTAGGAGTGCCCATCAATTTTAACTTTTCTTCCTTGCTAGGATTATTTTAATGCAATACATTAAAATTATATCAAACCATTGCATTCTATACATAACTAGAACCGTGATGTCTTGTAGTGATAGAGTGCATCCTCTACCAAAGCTTTTAGATGTTTTGACTCAAAATCATACGACCATTTAGAGGAGGGGTTTTTAAAACTAATTGTGAAAAAAACCCATAAGTTTACGAAGGAAAATGGGACATTTTATTCATAAAAGTATGTCAGTGTAAGGGCTTTTTTAAATACCCCTTAAACGCATGTGATACATAAAAATTGTTAGAGGTGAACCCCTTGAGAGATGGAGTGGGAGCAGGTCATCCTCCATCATTTGTGTATCATTTTTTGATTGAAGGGCTTCATGATCCTCATTATACATGAGAGAGAGGGAGAGAGAGAAAGAGAAAGAGAGAGTGCATCATTAATTTTTTTTAATGCCCTTCATGCAAATGTGACCATGAATTTGATCATTTGTCGCTTCTGGTTTTGATATATCATGCTCAAAATCTTATTCATTAACTCTAGTAAGGTCATTCTCCATCAGTATGTGTAACAAATGTGAATGCCTTTTTGTGTTCCTCTCCATATTAGAAAGATGTCAAAGGGTGTGCATATGTTGATAAAAGAGAGAGAGAGAGAGAGAGAGAGAGAGAGAGAGAGAGAGAGAGAGAGTTGTTTATGATGATGATGTGGACACATCATAGCCATATAGTTGTTGTTGTTGTTGTTGGATGATGATGATATGGACACATGAGAGCCATATAGTTGATGCTGATGTGATGATTGGACACCATGTCATTGCCATATGGGTTGATCAAGAGACTCTTAGGAAGAATAAAGGAAAGATTAGGAGAAAATCAAGTGAGATGTTGTTTGAGATGCCTTGCTTTCACTTGGAGCATGTGCTTGAAGTTCAACTTCTCCACCTTCTTCAATATATTAGGTAGATCCTTGGTTTGTCCTTATTATCATTGTGCTCTTTTATATGTGATAACAATGCCATTTTTTAATTTTTGAATAATCTCGAGGCAATTGCTTTGATTGTATCCTACTTAGATACAAGTTTTAATTGTTTATGCAAGATTTTATTAGCCATTCCCAATCTTTTATGTTGACCCAGATAATAACGTCCATCTGCAACATCCCTAGCTACATTGAAAGGCTCTCTCTTCATTTCTCTTTATTTTGGCTTGGGAATAGTATAATGTGAACATATTGACTTTGATCATTTATTGATTGTTATATTGATAGTTTTTATATGCTAAAATCTTGTATTCAATAATTAGTTAAACTTAAAACAAAGGTCCAGGTATTCTGAAATACAGCAAAGTGAAGAAAAACCCTATGTTGCCCTACGAACATCTACACATCACTTTTCACTTCATTTAAAATTTTACAAAGAAAATCCCATCTCTCCTCCTCCACCATCAAGAAACTAGAATGCTCCCAAGTTATCTGATAGCCCAACAAGATAAATGCCTCCATCATTGCCTTAGTAGTGCAGCCTCTACGAGACTGTTTCTCCCATATACCCCCCTTCTTAGACCATATCTTCACTATGGGTTTGGTTCCCACTGGGTTTTCTATAAAAGCAACAAAAGTGTGATTAGCCTATTTTTCTTTAAGGTAGCACCTCTCTGAGTTCTGGGACCAAATCTAGGGAGCACGTGGTTAGCGAGTGGGAGAGTGGATTCGTGGTGATTAACCTCTTCGCATGCATTGGTGCATGCAACCCATACGTCGACGACGAGTGGTCGACGAGACGGCAGCATGGTTGATCCAGCCAGTATACACCTTGTATAAACTTACATATTTTTAGGTGAACCCCTCAAGCTTCACCTTTAGTCTGGCAATTGATGGTGTGGTTGTAGAGGCTTGTGGTGTAAGTTTTCTTGACTTAAAAACCCAAATGTAGGGGCTTCCCTTTGTAGAAGCCTTGCGCTTATAATAGCCTATTTGGGACCCAAAACAATGACACTCTCAGCACAAGTTGGGGTTTGAGACCACTGCCTGGCTCTCTTTAACTTTGGAGATTGAGGTATAGACTGTGAGGTTTATAGGACCCAAACAGAAGGGGTTTTATCATAGAAGCCTTGAGATTCGAACATTTAGAAGGGGATCCATTGGGCTCAGTGTGTGGGTCAAACTCTATTACTTGGGGCTCCTGCTTAGAAAATCTCCACTTAAGGTTTGGCTTTTAGCTAAATGGTGGCTTCCAGGTGTTTGCTTTGGCTTCCAGGTAAGTGCTTTGGCATGCTATACCTACCTTAGATAGAAAGGGTACTCTTAGGTATCCACTCCTTCTTATTGATCTCCTTGAAAGGATCTTGGGGTTTTTGTTTAGGGGGTGGTCATCATGTTTACTAGTAGCGAGGAGGTTAGGTATCCACTCCTTCTTGTTGGTGGTGACTGGTGACCTTTGTAAAAGTACATTGGGGTTGTCATTTAGTGGGTGCTCATCATGTTTCCCAAAGACATTTTGGCTCTCCACAATGGTTTGAGGATGTAGTTAATGCAGTAAGGTGAGAGGAGTATTGAATGTTAGTGGTTTGAGTGTGTATTGTATTCAATGTTGTGAAGCCAGAGGAGTATTGAATGTTCAGGGCTACTTGAGGTGATGTCCTAAAATTCAACAAGGCTTGGGATATTTTAAGGTTCGTGTTTCCTTGTCCACCAAAGGTACAGTAACCATCCCATGGGGAAACTCAAGTGTTACAGTTCTTTTCTGCGAGAGCTAACTACATAATCACTAGATAAAATCCATCCCCTCTCAAGTATGATGCTCTCTTTTGTAGTACCTATGCAAGGGCGATATAAAACTTGCAAGAAATAGGTTTAGTTTTAATGTAAATTAAAATTCAAAAACAATAGATAATTATGGATTGGGAATTTTTTACTAAGGTGATGGTAGCTACGAACAGTGCAAGGGTTGTCCGTGGCCTAATGAGGTCCACATCTCCCAAGACACCATCATTTCTACCTCTCTCGTGTCTAAGGTAGTGGACCAAATAGCTAGGTGGCATCTTTAGGGGAGCTTTACCCTCAAGGTGAGCAGATTTCACTACTAGTTTTAGCACACGAACATGGATGTGTCTAGTATAAATATGGATATGCTCTCTTACATGCATACATAGATCTCTCTAATACATAGGAAGCTCTCTTGCATGCATACATAGTTACATTCATACATAGAGCTCTTAATCTATTAGATCTCTCTATTTCCTTCTCTTGAATGCGTACATAGAGCTCTTTACTACATAGGAATCTATCTTGCATGCATACATCGATCTCTCTAATACATAGGGAGCCCTCTTGCATGGATACATAGAGCTCTTTAATGCATAAAGCCATTACAATGCATAGAGAGCTCTCTTTTCATGCATAGAGAGATATCTTATATGCATAGTATCTCGATTGCATGCATGCATGATATTTATCTAGTTAATATAGTAGAGAGGTTTATCAGCTCTTTAATGCATCAGAGATATGTAATACATGGCGCATTAGCTCTCTAATGCATCCACTCTCTATGTATGAGAGCTCTCCAATGCATACATAAGAGAATAAGCTCTCTCTTGCATAGATCTCTCTAATGCATATAGCCATACAATGCATAGAAAGCTATATGCATAGTATCTTGGTTGCATGCATAGATCTCTCTCATGCATGCATTATATTTATCTAGTTAATATAGTAGAGAGGCTCATCAGCTCTTTAATGCCTGAGATATGTAATACATGCATTAGAGAGGTGCATTAGCTCTCTAATGCATCCAAACTCTATGTATGAGAGCTATCCAATGTATACATAAGAGAACAAGCTCTCTCTTGTAGAGAGCTCTCTAATGCATGAGACATATCTACTACATGCATATAAGAAATTAGCTATCTCTTACAAAGATATCTTTAATGCATGCATTAGAGAGGTTTGTAAGCTCTCTAAATCAAAGACTCTTTGTGCATGAGAGATATTTAATGCATGATCTATCTATAATGCATGTATAACCTCTCCAATGCATAGAATCTCTGTGCATAAATTCTCTCTTTTGCATGCATACAAATATAGAATGCATGAGATCTTTCTAATGTATATATAGAGATTAACTGTATGCATGAGAGATCTCTCATAAATGCATATGCTCTCTAATGCATAAACTCTCTATAAATAGAGTATGAATAGAGAGCTATGTTGGATGCACAGAGAGATCTCTAATATATTAGAGAATAGAGTTCTCTAATGTGTAAGAGCATGGATCTCTCCATATCTCTTTTTTAAGACATGCACCATCAAGGTTCCACCCCATCCAACCATTATCCCATTCTTAACTTTATAGTTCTATAATGCATGAGATCATGGATATATCCATATCTTTATAATTTATAATGCATGAGATCATGGATATATCCATATCTTTATATTTGTAAACACACACCACCAAAATTCCATGCCATCTGACCATTACCCCATTCTAAACTTTATTCCAGCCCATTTCTCTTGTTGTTCAAGTATGGACTTTTAATACCATATATGTGTGACATGTCTATCTTCAAGGTCAATTGGATATATATGCTAATGTGATAAGTAGTAAGCGTTTCAATTTTTTTTTAAGAAATAAACAAACAAAGAATTAAATAGCACTTGCCCTGGTCCAATAATCTATCACTTAAAGCTATAGGGACCTCCTATATGATGATTGGGGTCTCCTGTTTGATGTGGTGGGGGTGTAGCACTTGAGATTTGGTGGTGGATGCACCCTCACCACACCAAATTGTCTTAAATGGGTTTCCATCAATAATTTCATTCCATATACAAATTGTCCCCCCCATTTCATTGCATTTTAGCCCTTGAAACCCAACCAAGGTCTCATCCACCTCAACAAGCATCAATCCCAAAGTTCACACCATCCACTTGATGATGATCATGAGGTCTACATTCCCCTCCATGCTTGTTTGCAAAAACCAAAATAGGAGAGGATGCAAGGAAGAGGAAAGGGACAAGGAACAAGAAAGTAAGGGAGAAAAGAACCCATATTTTTTTTAGAATGAGCCACACTTTTGCACTCTAGATTTCAAAATTCTTGTGCTACTATTAGTGTCCCTATGTGACACTATTAGTGTCCTTCTATGATGCACTCCGTATAGCAGTCCCCATCAATTCTCATTTGTTCTTCCTCCTCGCTAGGATTATTTTAATGCAACATTCATTAAAATTATATCAAACCATGAAATTCTATGCATAACTAGAACCGTGATGCCTTGTCATAGAGTGCTTCCTCTACCAAAGCTTTTAGATGTTTTGAATCAAAATCATACGACCGTCCTAACTAATTATTGAACACAAGATTTCAGCATATAAAAACTATCAATGTAACAATCAAAAACTGCTCCCAAGCCAAAATAAATCGAAAGTAAGAGAGAGACTTTCAATGTGGATGGGGATGTTGTTGTTGCAAATGGACCTGGCTAATAAGATCTTGAAGATCATCGCCATGACTGCAATGAGCACTTCCCCCTTGAGGCTTGAAGATTGCCTTGAGATGGATGTAAGCGTTGTTTGAAGAAGGTAGTGTGGATGACGTTCTCCTTTTATAGCCAAATGGCGCAAGCGGTCGGTCTGATGCATGACTACATTTTTGCCTGTTTTTTAAAATCACTAATTTTAAATTTTAATTAAACCATCTAACCATCAAGTGGCTTAAATAATTATCTATTGCTGCACAAATGGCAGGATCAGCACAAGGTTCGGACACGTGTTCGATTGGGTATAGAAGCAGCAAGCTCAAGAAGTGCCTCGAAAGACGAAGAAGCAAAGGACATAGCTAAATAGCTCACCAACAACAAGCTAAGGTCACACTACAATCTGGTGATCTGACCCAACAAATCATGGATCATGGGGGAGAAGTGTCAAAGACACAGGACACAATAAACCCTCACGCACTGAGGGAAGAAATACTAATCAAGGTCATGTAGGGAGAAACTCTGCCATATGATCTATGGGAAGATCTGAAGAAACGGCAGGTCTATATGTTGGTGGAGCAACTCCTAACCCTAGTGCCAACCTTCAGAGAGCAGTTGGTCTACCAAACTGATGCCCCAAGAGAAGAGGACAAGACCATTCCAGGTTCTAGAAACCATGCACATAGACAAAACAAAGTCTAAAAATCTGACTCTGCTGAAGGAAGCTCCAATCTATGATGAAGCCATATCGATGATTCAAGTGAAAATGTTTGGAATGGATATAATAGAGGTACTGTTGGATGGAGGATCAGGAGTCAACATTGTGTCGGATATGCCATGCCAAAAATTGCGATTGTGTAGCTAGGATCCAACCCCATTCGTGGTAAAAATGGCAAATCAGCGCAATGTATAGCCACTTGGATTGATCCGTGGGCTGATAATGGAAGTCTCTGGATTCACCTTCCAAATAGTAGTGGTGGTTCTCCGCATAAAGTTCATCAAAGGTGCCTAATTGATGTTATTAGGCACACCATGCCTCTAGCACGCACGGTTAAAGCAACATTACGATGCGGATAAAGTCACCATCCACAGAGGTAAGAAGAAGGTCAGACTTTCAGTGGGATAGCCACTATAAGAAAGTGGAGAACCTATCTCAATCGAAAGTAGTCAAAGGAGTCAACATGCTGGAAAGACTAGATATGGATGAAGAAGAGAAATACCTCCAATATAATGCCAATCTGATAAACTTATTTGAGGTTTATGTAGTTAGCATCATGGAGATGTACCACCCTCACCAGAATGAGGCAGGTGAGAGTCAGCAGAATCTGTTGAGGTAGGCGGAGTCTCCACATGACGCCCATGACTTTTATGAAGGAATAGCCAAAGATGACAGTGTACCAAACCTCATTACAATGGACAAGGCTTTTGAGGACCTCAAGTAGTCCAAACAATTCAAAGAAGATGATTAGATGAAAATGAATCTGGGTAGAGAGGCAGTCACGTAGATAGTGTGAGACAGTGTAAAATTGGATGATGAATTCCGAGAGGAGATTTGGGGGTTGCTCACTTCCTTAAGGATGTATTTGCATGGAGCTACACCAACATGAAAGGGATTGACCCCTAATTTTACCAACATCGGATCAATCTGAAGAAGAAGGACACGGTTCTGATCTGATAGCAAAGATATTGGATGAACTTGAACTACACAAAAAGGGTGAAGAAGGAGGTAGATAAGCTACTACATATATCTAATCAATTGGGCAACCTGGCTATCTCTGATCGTGATTGGGGCCCCAAGAAAAATCAAAAGATCAGGGTCTATGTGGAGTACACGAAGCTCAAAACCACAAAACCATAACAGACTCCTTCCCTCTGACGTTCACAGATCCCCTGTAGCCAGTCAAGAAATGTATTCATTCTTGGATGGATTTACTCGCTACAATCAGGTCTAAATGCCACTAGAGTATTGGGAGAAGACAACATTCATCCTCGAATGGGGTGCCTTCATATCCAACATGGCTATCTCTGATCGTGATTAGGGCCCCAAGAAAAATCAATTGGGCAACTTGGCTATCTCTGATCGCGTGATTGGGGCCCCAAGAAAAATCAAAAGATCAGGGTCTGTGTGGACTACACGAAGCTCAAAACCACAAAACCATAACAGACTCCTTCCCTCTAACGTTCACAAATCCCTTGTAGCCGGTCAGGAAATGTATTCATTCTTGGATGGATTTACTGGCTACAATCATAGCCGGTCAGGAAATGTATTCATTCTTGGATGGATTTACTAGCTACAATCAGGTCTAAATGCCACTAGAGTATTGGGAGAAGACAACATTCATCCCTGAATGGGGTGCCTTCATATCCAACGTGATGACTTTCAGGCTGAAGAACTCTCCAGCAACATTTCTACGGATGGTTCAAGAAATTTTTGAAGAGCATTTGACAAGCTTCATGCAGGTGTTCATCGATGACTTCAATGTCTTCGAGAAGTCATGTCAACACCTAACGCATCTAGCATTATGCTTGTCAAAATGTAGAGGTTCCAGAATGAGCCTGAAGCCAGCAAAATGTGCATTCGTAGTCCAGAGCAGTATGCTCCTGGGGCACATAGTATCTCAAAAAGGCATTGGAGTGGACCCGACCAAGGTAGAGGTGATTTCGAAAGCTCCAATTTTGACAAGTGTGAAGGAGCTGAGAAGCTTTTTGGGGCAAGTCCGATGGCATAGTCGGATGCTCCAGTACCTTGCATATGTAGCAGTGCCACTGAAGCAACACATGGCGCATGTAAAGATGCCAAAACAATTGAAGCATGCCAATGTGGAGTGGGGGATGATTTACTTGGTCAAAAATTTCCACCATTACCTGCTCGGCAACAAATTTACATTCTATATGGATCACTCTGCATTTCTCTATCTAGTGGATAAGCAAAGTTTGGCAGAAAAATGGCTTGATGGATGCTTATACTATAGGAGTTTGAGTTCAGCATTATGCACACAGTGGGAGAACCAGCCATGCAATGGCAGACTACCTATCCCTACTCGAGACTGGTGAAGCTTTGATCGACGTGTCTGATGATCTAGTATATACAGAGCTATTTGCAACAGAGGCAATCATGCCGAAACCTTCAACCTATTACAATGAAATGTTACAAATTGTGGTGGTCCGGGTTGATGGAGGATAACCTTTCTTGGGACTAGAGGAAGTGGTTGGTTGTATGAAGCCGTAATCACTACAACACATCGAGAGCATAACAGTGATTTTGGAAGGAAAATATTCACGATGCTCAGCAGCGATATATCACTGCTACCCTAGTAGCATTTTATCGTTGTTGAGCAGCGCTAAGCAGCATCTATAGCAACGAAAAAACGTTGTTATACTGTAAAAATATCCCACTTTTTGCCACTTCTTTTTCCGCCGCGTAGTTTTATCTTTTTTGAATACAATAAACTTGTACTCTGAGTTTTTTTTATAGGTTTTTGCCTTGTCTATCACTTCTACCTCTCATACCCTATCCTCCTCAAGCTCAAGCAAGGTATGTCTACTGTTTTTCTTCATTTCCTATGCAAATAAGCTTTCCATTAAAGCTTTCTTGTGAGTATTTCCCTTCTCTTTCTTCTCTTTTAAGTTTTCCTTTTCTTATTTTTTCCTCCTCACATTAAAGCTTGACCCTAAGCCTAGCTTCTACATAAAAACCCTAATAAGAGGTTTGATGGAGAGCTCTCCATCAAAGCTCTCTATTATGTTTTCTATTTAGAAGGTAGGGTTAGGGTTAAGCTATAATGAGTAGGGAAAAATAAAGATTCAATAAGTTAGGGTAAAATCTTTCACTATTAAGATTAGGGTTTTGTATATGCTTTTTATTAGGGTTAAGATTAGCATTACTAATACTTTTTTTCTGTATTTGGTTTGATTTTGTAGGTTATCCACACATAAAGTCCCATAAGGTAAGAGATCTCTCCCTTTTATGTTTCCTCTCTTATGCTTTTACATGTTATAGGGTTTGTTATTTTTTCTCCTCTACATGGATAGCATAGCTCCTCTCTAGAGGTGGCCATATGCCTTAGCCTCATACATAAGCCTAGTGCATAAAGCTTATACATAAGCCTCATACATAAGGGTAGTGGATAAACCTCATGCATAAGACTTATGGATAGCATATCTTCTCTCTAGAGGTGGCCATATGCCTTAGAATCATGTATGAGGCTAGTGCATAAAGCTTATGCATTAGCCTTATGCAACATAAGCCTCATATATAAGGGTAGTGCATAAACCTCATGCATAGGACTTATGCATTGCCAAATGTATAAGCCTCATGCATGAGGCTTATACATAAGGTTTATGCATGAGACTTTTCCATAAAGCCTCATGTATAAAGCTTATACATTAGCGATAAGCTTCTTTGTATAGCCTTATACATAAGCTTATGCATGAGGCTTATGTATTAGCCATACGCATAAGCATCATGTATAAAGCCATATGCATAAGCCATGTATAAAGCCTTATGCACAAGTCTTATGCATATGGCTAATGCATAAGCCGGATACATAAGCTTTATGTATGAAGTTTTATGCATAAGCCTCATGCGCATAACCCACATAGATGAGGCTTATATGTATAAGCTATGAATGTGTGGCCTCATGCAAGCTATGAATGATATGCATTAACCTTATGCATAGTATGCATAAGCCTTATGCATAAGGCTTATGCATAAGGCTTATGCATTAGGCAAGTGCTACCTAGGCATACACGTAGCTACCGGAATGCAGTGAAAGCTCCCATGACATGCCGGGTGCTACATCGATGCATGCCGGTAGCTACCTATGCATGTCGGTAGTAGAAACCTATGCATGAGCCTTATGCATAAGGCTTATGCATTAGGCGGGTGCTACCTAGGCATGCACATAGCTACCGGAATGCACGAGAAGCTCCCATTACATGTTCAATGCTACCGATGCATGCTGGTAGCTACCTAACCATGCCGGGTAGCTTCCTCTGCATGCCGGTAGCAACCTATACATGTCGGTAGCTTTCGATGCATGCTGATAGCAACCTACACATGTCAGTAGCTTTCGATGCATGCCAGGTGCTATATGATAGATTTCAATGCATCCCGGATGCAACTTATGCATGCCGGTAGCTTCCTATGTGTTGGTTTTGCTGCCGGCATGTGTAGGAAGCTACCAACATGCGCGTTGGTTGCTACCGGCATGCATTGGTAGCACCCTATGCATGTCGGTAGCTTCTTATGCATCGATAGCTTCCTATGCATGCCGATAGCAACCTACGTGTTTCGGTAGCTTTCTATGCATGTTGGTAGCAACCAACGCATGCCGGTATGCATGCCGGGTGCTATATGATAGATTCCTACGCATGTTGGAGATGCAACCTACGCATGCTGGTAGCAATCTATGCATGTCGGTAGCTTTCGACGCATGCTGGTTAGCAACCTACACATGTCGGTAGCTTCCAATGCATGCCGATAGCAACCAATGCATGCTAGTAGCTTCCTCTACGTTGGTTACTACCAAAATGCATAGGAAGCTACCGGCATGCATAGGAAGCCATTGGCATGCGTAGGAAGGCACCAGCATGTGTTGGTTGCTACCGGCATGCATTGGTAGCACCCTACCTATGCCAGTAGCTTCCTATGCATGCGAGTAGCTTCCTATACATTAGTTGTACCCTATGCATGCCGGTAGCAGCCAACGCATCCCAATAGCTTCCTATGCATAAGAGTTTTAAGTATTTATGTTTTTTTTGGATAGATGGCAACAAATAACTTGAGGCATGATGCTACCAGCATGCGTAGGCTACTACCAGTGCATGCCGGTAGCAGCCTATGCATCGATAGCTTCCTACGCATGCCAGTAGCTTCCAATGCATGTCAGTAGCTTCCGACGCATGTCGGTAGCAACGTACGCATGCTGGTAGCTTCCAATGCATGCCAAGTGCTATATGATAGATTCCAATGCATGCCGGATGCAACCTACGCATGCCGGTAGCAACCTACGCATGATGGTAGCTTCCTATGCATGTTGGTAGCTTCCGATGCATGCCGGTAGCTTCCTATGCATTGGTTGCTGCACCGGCATGCGTAGGAAGCTACCAACATGTGTTGGTTACTATCGGCATGCATTGGTAGCACCCTATGCATGCGTAGGAAGCTACCGGCATCCGTAGGGTGCTACCAATGCATGCCTATAGCAACCTACACATGCCGGTAGCTTCCTATACATAAGAATTTTAAGTATTCATATTTTTTCTTGGATAGTTAGCAAATAACTTGAGGCATGATGTTACACATGAAGGAAGAGTCGATATCTAGACGATATTTGTAAGCATATATTAGCCTCATATTGTATGTTATCTTTTAATTAAAGAAGGTTATCTTAAATAACAACTTTCTAAAATGTTCACTAAGTTTGTACAACTACAGCTTGAAGTAGTGGACCGCCTGCCTACACAAGAGGAATATGATTTTGCATTACAATGGGGTTTGCAAGCTCTATTTGATAGGGTGCAAGATAAAGGATGGATTGTTATTACTGGAGGAGATTCTTGGCAATAAGCATGGCAAGTAAGTACATTCCTAAACCCTAAACCTCTTTGTTTTTGCAAAACTGATTCTCACTTGTATTAATTTTATTGTGTTTTAGATTCATATAACTTGAAATGGTGGTACAAACATAGCTACCGATAGCAATGGAAATGTGAGAAGCGTTAGCCAGACCTCTGACAAGGGGAGAACCGGCTCCATCACCACCCATGACCTCACAATTTAAGTGAAAAATTGTAGTGGTCTCCCTCTCCTCCAAGGAAAAGAAGGCGAGGGTGCTGATAGAGCTTCTGGCTAGAGCTTCTGTGGCAAAACAAAGAAGGCGGAACCTCATCAACTAGGTCAAATAGCTCAAACCCAATCGGTGGTAGTCTCCAGCGCCCGATAGATCCCTCCAAGCCACCCAAGCCAATCAACCTCCCAACGGCTAGACAATATGCAGAGCACCTGGCGCACTGTTTCAAGGGAGAGGATCCATTCGAGAAAAGGTAGGCGGAAGCCCGAGCACTCCATCTAGAATAAATGATTGTAAGGCTCCAATATGAGAACACAACCCTCTGGCAACAGGTGGCAAATGCCCAATAGGAGATAGCAAATGTAAAGGAGGAGGGCTCGAAAGTGGTCACTGTCTTTACGAGATTCGTGGACTCTATGAAGAATAGAGCACTTAAAGATCAAACTTGGGTCATCTTTCTTGAGTCCCAACTCAAGCCCCATGCTGACCCCCCCAGCACCATCTAGATAGATGCAGAGACACTGGCCGAGCTATCTAACACACTATAGGAAGATCTAGCCGCTCAATGGGATAGTCTCATTGACTAGCTCCATCTACTCCTCACATGCCAGTGCAACCCCCCTGCCATCCTCCTAAGGGATGATGCTGACTCAGATGATGATGAGGATGCCTAGTTGGGAGCCTTGAGTAGAACACCGATCCACATGCAAAGCATTGTACTGAGTACAGCCTCGACCCTGCCCACCCCTCCTAAAAGACCAACTTCTTCAGCCCCAAAGGAAGATCTCCTGCTGAAGATGGCGAGCAAGAGCTCACTAAGTATAAAAAGCAAAAAGCCAAGCTAATCGCCCTAGGGAAGAGGCCTCTCCAAATCCAAGAGGAGCAGGTCAACATGGAGAACCTACAGCAACTGGCCCATGGTGTTCGAATCTGTAGCAACATCCTCAACAGCAGACTCAGCCCATGGTACTACTTAAAGAACGTGCAGCGGCCCTCCACAAGAATTATGATGATGAGTTGTAGGATTGGATGGCTGCCATGAAGATGGCCTACAAAGCCAAAGCCAAACACAAAAATGGTCCCTGAAGGATAAAGATGACATTCAGGCTCACATTGACGAGCTGAAGACAAAATTGGCCAGAAAGAGGCTTCTGACTTGCCGGATGAGGGAAGCTCCAAAACACACACAAGAATATAAGAGGCCATCGCAACCCTTGAAGAGACCAAGAATGTAACACTCCAAGTCGACCTGGGAGCTACCGAAGTCAACACAAAACAAGAGACGACCAGGCAATTTTGCAACCTTATGTAGATAATCCACCCCAAGGGTGTGCCTACATCTAGATCCTCACAGGTGGTGTTGTTATGGCTAATCTCCCTGAACCTCAGGCCTGGCAGTGGATGGATGCCTTTCTACAGTAGCATGCCCTACAATATCAACCCTTCCCATCACTCGCCTTGGCTGTGTCCCTTTGGCTTCGGCTATGGCTTCGGCTATGGCTTCAGCTAGTCCAAACAATCCAATCTAACCTACTGCTCCTATTGTCGCCCAACGATGGCGATGAGCCGAGCCGCGTGGAGTACTAGCACCTCTATGGTGACACCTTCAAGAAGAAGGCCCCAAAGCTATGAGGGATCAAGAAAGTGCCCAAGCACTTCCAGGTTTGAAATGCTCACAAGTGCAATGCTAAGAAGGATGCCAAGGAGTATCCCCACTGGACCCAATCTCCAAGTGATTTACACTACAACCTCAAGGAACGACTGTGGGTTCCAGTCTCGTTGGATTGGGAATCCAACCCACCGAGTGTGCCAAGTCAACACAACCAGATAGGCACCATAGTCGTGGCCAGCCAGGCACTTGTAATAATGAACTCATCATCTTAGCCAATATATGTAGCACAACCATTGCTCAAAGCACGCGAACTTATCTTTTTGTAACTACACCTTTAGTAGTATAAACTTGTAATGGAAATCAGAAAAATGGCTCTTGTTATTTAGCTAGTTTGATCAATCAAGTGTATACTGTGTATATCAGTCTCTTTTCTTTTCTTTTCATTCGGTAATACATAAGTGCCAAATCATCTCTTGTAAATGGTGATTCATCTCTCATGATTAAATTTATACTTTGTCTCCTGTACCTATCTATGTATCTGTTTGGTGCTACACTGGTGTATGCTACATGCATAACCAGAGAACACTCTGTAGGTTATCGGGCAGGTCACCCAATAACATTTACCTTTCGTGTGTCCGTGCTGCCCTTCTTGTACATGGCTTATTCGCCTTACTTTGCTAGCTTTGTTGTTGAGATTTTTTGGGTTTTTCTTATCCTTTTCTCATCTAGTGTTTTATGTCAGTCATTATCTTGTAATTATCTCTAATGTGCTCTCTCTCTCTCTCTCTCTCTCTCTCTCTCTCTCTCTCTCTCTCTCTCTCTCTCTCTCTCTCTCTCTCTCTCTCTCTCTCTCACCTTGCTTATGTGTAGACACGACAACCATAGAGTTATTGGGTAAATGTGATAGTGAGTCAAACAGTTGTGGTGTGGGATGATGACGATGATGATAGAGTGTCTAGCAGGCTATGTGCCTCTGCATGATGAGTGTCAGTTGGGTAGTGTCAGCTTTGTGAGATAGCCCAGTAGTTGTGGGTGGTCAATTCCCTTAAGAGCATTACAAACCTGAATGTTGTTGTGGCCCCTCACTCTATGGGCCAAGTGGGCTAAAGAGGGCCACATGGCCATGCCTCATTTTAAAAAAAATAAAAATTCTAATTTTTTAAATATTCTTTTTGGAGAAAAAAGAAATGGGGTTTGTTTTAAAAGAAGGGGAGTGTACTTTTTGGGAAGGGGTGTGCAATTGTATATGTGATTGCATTTGTGTATATGCATATGCATGTAAATATGTGTGTAGAGAGTGTGCACATGTAGGTGTGTGGGTGTGCATATGTAGGTGTGTGGGTGTGCATGTGTAGCTTGAAAAACATCCAATAAAATCCACCAAAACAAACCGATCAACTGACCCATGATAGAATTTATCTTAGGCTTAGGAAATTAAGCATAGACCACACTTAAACAAGTGTAAAATAAATTATCATGGAAAAGTGTCAAAGGTGAAATACACTTTGAACGTAAATTATAGCCATCAAAAGAAATTAAGGACATGTCCAAAAAGAATGGCTAAATAATGGCAAAAAATCATGAAAACATCGTTTAGAATTAATCCAAACAAAAATAACTACTAATACGAGGTATAATCGTATTAATAATATGCGAATAACCCGTATCTATCTAATGTCACTACGAGAAAACATACTTCAACATTAAATAACCCTTAAAAATGTTAAATTCTCGAGAAAAAAAATTATCATGATTTTTTTCTAATTTTCCCAAATTTTATAGGGCCTCAAAATACGATAATTTTGAATTCCACCAAACCTATCTTATGGCATTCCAAACCTATATTTTTCCATAAAATTTTTAGCAATTTAATTTGCCAAATGACCATTGATATTTTAAAAAATACCAATTTCTAGGATTTCTAGAATATTACTTATTTTTCCTGAGAATCCCATCATTCACAAAATTTCCAATTCCGCCCGACAAATCAAATGAAAATTTATAATTTTAATGGATTTTCTTATTTTTTGGGTCAAAAAATTTATTTTACAAGGAAGTTAAATGTTCACGGTGGTTGCTCGAATGGACACACCACATGCCAAACACCAACCCCACATTTTCTAGAAATTTAAAATAACCTTTATCTAATTTTTCACTAATTTTTAGTAATTTTTTAAAAATTTTAATTAACCTCGAACACATTTAGAATACGAACGGTCAAAAAATTTTGGAAATTCCAATTGTTTTCCCGGAATACGGAAAGCCAACATTTTCAGGAAAATGAAAAGACAAAAAAAAAATCGGAATGTGAAAGGTCAAAAGTTTTCGAATACGGAGATTTTTCAGAATTCAGAAAGCCAAAAGGTTTCGGGAAAGCGGAAAGCCAAAAGGTTTTCTGAAAGATGAAAAGCCAAAAAGCACCAAGAAAAAATTTCCAGTAATTTTTTGAGAATTTTTTTCCTCTGATTTCAATTTTTCTCTAATTTTTAGGCTTTTTCCATGCTTTTTTTGAAACAATTTCAAAAGCTTTTTTGTAAATAATAAAAAACTCATTTTTTTAAAAAAATAAAAAAATCAAATTTAATAACCTTTGGTTAAAGGGTTATGTAAATTTTTTGGGGGGGGGGCGATTTTCGCCCAACGGGGTGCAGCGCAACCCCCCCTGCGTGCGCCAAAGACCAAGAGAGGGAGGGAGTATCAACCCTCCTCTCCATCTCCACTCCTTCTCTCCTCCATCTTCTCCACTCAATTCCCCCTCCTTCTCTCTCTCTTAACAAAGCGCTTAACTTTAATCCTTTGATTAAAGTTTTTATTTAAACCTTTACTTAAACATAATTAATATTAATTATGATTAATGTTTAATTTAAAAATTCCTTTTAAAAGAAATTCACACGGGGGAGAGGAAAAAAGAAAGAAAAATCAGAATTGAGAGGCGAAGAGGGTCCCACACACACAGGAGAGCATTTCATGCATCAACATGTTGTCCCCTACTGCATTTTAGCAAAAAATCGATAGAAACTTGATCACATATCCACGGAAAAACCTACAAAAATGTATAAAAAAATATATTTTTAACCATAAAAATGCTCAAAAATTTTCTAAAATTTTAGGAAAAAAATTTAAAATTTCTAGAAATTTAGGAAATCCATTCTACCAAAAATATCCATAGTAAATATGTGGTATTTTTGTTAAAAAATCCATTAATGCTTATTTTAAACCATAAAAAAATAGAAAAAAATAGCATTAAACTCACGGAATTCCCCCACAACGTCGATTCGTCCATTGATTAGTATAGTAGTAACACGAATTTCAATCGCCATATCGATGATCCACATGCAAATCATCAACAAAAATTAATAAAATAATATTTTTATTAGTAAATATTAAAATTTACTTCAAAAAAATGCCAAAATTTGCAATAAGAAAAAATCAACAACAATTAACTAGAGATTGCTCTGATACCACTGTTAAAATCCTAAGATCTCTCTAGATAATTGTTATGCATAATGCAATAGCATGTAGCTATAGTGTGAAATGGTAGGTGAGAGTAGTTATGATCCTCTACACAAGAGAGCATAACATAACCAAGCCTCAAGCCCTCAAGCCTCCCTTGAGTGTGTCCCATGCCCCTATTATATAGGAGGACCCTCAAGTGACTCTTGAGTCTCCATTTCCCATATGTGACCCTTGGATGCCTGACCCTAACCTTAACCCTTAAGGTTAGTCCTAACCCATGCTCCACTAGAGCTTGTTCCCATGCTCCCATGCTCACAAGCCTAATGTGGGTTAGCCTCCTAGTATATGCACACATATGTGACCCTTGGATGCCTGACCCTAACCTTAACCCTTAAGGTTAGTCCTAACCCATGCTCCACTAGAGCTTGTTCCCATGCTCCCATGCTCACAAGCCTAATGTGGGTTAGCCTCCTAGTATATGCACACATAATGTGCATATAACATAACACACATAGTGTACATATAACACCGCCACCTTCACATGTGCGATACCGAGGTGGTGTTCACAACGTGTGGAGTGGGTTGATTGTGCCTCATGTCTGTCCCACATGGCCTTTTGCTGCCACCACTGAGCTTTCTGTCGGCCACCACTGAGTTGCTAAGTGCAACACCTAGCACGCCCGGTGCTTGAGCGTCTGCTCGAAACCAGTTTCTCTAACAAATTTTTCTTTGAATTTTATGAACATTTCTAGGGATGTACAGTCTAGGATGTATTCATCATCGAAGTAGGTGGCATACTTTTGCATCTTCTTTAATTTTATCGCCTATTCTTATGAGCATCCCAGACCCCTATTGTCGATCTACGATGTCTTTTGCTAAAAAACTTTTACCACCGGTCTGAGTGGGGTCTGCTCTAGAATCTCCTTTTTCGCCATTGGTATGGACCTCCACTCAACTTGTACATTTGCTTCATATTCTGTTGGATCATCTGACGGTGGGCTTTGTGCCTTTTCTACTTCCAGGTCTCCGGTGCCCTACTTCCATACACTGGCACTTGTAGGTAGTTGCATTCTAGGTGGAAGCATCCTCCTTTCCTCTGGCATCTGTGAGAACAAGAATTATGAGCATGGGTGCTCTAGAGGAAGAGGTTTCCTAGTAAGTATTAAAGAGAATGTGGGGAAGGGGGAGAGCTTTAAACCCTAGCAAGCAATGCAAGGATGCTTGGCAAGAGATTGGTGTCCCAGACGGAACCATTTATATCAGGCCTTTCAGCCACTCAATGTGACTCTTCTCTCATGCCTCGAGTAACCTAAACTCCAACCCAAACCCAATATGCAATACGAAACATGCAATGCATTAGTGAGGCAACTCTCACTTACCTCTATCTCGTTTGCTTGAACTAGGGACTCCTCATTGTAGCTATGTCAATGGAAGCATGCTAAAGTAGCTCAACAAAGCCACCACCACCATGCCTCAAGTGTAGCCACTACTCTCTCTCACTCCTTCCCTCACATGCACTCTCACAAGCATTGAAGGCAAGAGACAGGCAAGGTTTGAGAGAAGAATAGAGCACTATCTTCACTTGAGAGCATACAAGAGTGCATACAACGAATGAGAATTTAAAGTTACAATTTAACCTTTATACTTGGCTCATAGTGTTCACACTTGGCCGGCCAATGTTAAAAATCCCATGGGACGCCTTTCATATACAAGTAGGGATCGCACATGTAAAACAATCCATTACAAGAGAAATATGAATTCTCTAGTGCCTAGGCCAATGAATGTCGAAATATGTGGTGGTAGACCGCAGTGTCATAGAAGCCTTTGATAGCACTTAACAACCCCAATAGTTAGAATTCCACTTACTTGAGATGTACACACACAAAAATTTATTTTGTGAAGTAATCCAAGTATTAATAATCTGCTTTCACATACATGTCAACAATTTATATTGTGAGGAAAAATATGGGTTTAGCTAGCATTCTTCACCCCACTATATAAGCTACAAACATGATACAATGATAAGAAAATCCCTAATCTAGAGACCTCGTAACCCTAGTCCAATCCACGTCCTAATAAAGGCATATATTTCTTTACCATGCACCACTTATCCCCACAACTCTCATTGATTTAGTTATGAGCTATGGGTTATCTAGTAGGTTGGCCCTTTGAAGGCCCCTCTCCACAGTCCCACAGAGGACTTCTCAGTAAAATGAGCCACAATAAAACTATATAGCCCAATAAACTAGTTCACACTATAATGAATTATTTGGCCTCCTCCATGCTAGCCTCGTTATACTTAAACTTATGTTTGAACATAATAATAATGAGTGGCTAGTACTAGATCTATCAAAGGATTTTCATCGTACCTTCTAGGCTAGGTATTCTGAACACATGATCGTAAAATTGAAAAGCTCAATAAGGAATAGCCCATGCCCCCAAACAAAGGATTTATCAAGGATTTTTGAAGTACCTTCTAAGTTAGGTATTCTCAACACATGATCGTAAAATTGATAAACTCAATGATAAATGGCCCATGTAGCCAAACAATAAGCCTATAGGTGCCTAATATAGGTGCAAGAAAGATGAAGAAAGGGAATGCCACCATCTTACAAAAATCTAGATTTGATGTAAAGATCATTCTCAAAAATTTGATGTGATTGGACTCCTTAAATTTAGGTTTGGTCTAACTTGAGTAGAGAAAACTAAGCCTTTAGTGACCACATCTTTGAGTGGATTCTCAATAGCTAGTAACAAAATCGAGAGGAAGGAAGGCAAATCAGCTCTCTTCAGGTGGAGATAGTGCAGCAGAGAAGAAAGGCTTGGACTTATAAGCATCTCAAGCATAAGATTTTCAAGAAAGCATACCTTGTATTAGTCTACAATTCCAAGTTGGGATCTCACCCCGGAAAGTTCAAAATCTGGTGGATAGGACCATTCATAGACCCGATCAGCTAGAATGCCTTTACCTTAGAAAACTTAGATGGTACACCTTTTCCAAAAATAGTAAATGGCTTCAGGATGAGAAAATACAAGGGCCAACTGGTGGTAATTACATTGGAAGATGGAGAAGCCGAGGACCAAGAGCTGGTTTGGAGCATATGCTGTGGCATGATCTCACTCTAGTAGAGGTGGATGCAAAAAATTCAAAAAACCACAAAGTCACTGAAAGGTGGCCAATTCGTAAAAGCTCAGATTTCCATAGCCAATCCAAGCCAAGTCAGTAAAAAAGCAAGTGACAAGGTGTGTGCTAGCTTGATCCACGTCAACAACTTAAAAAGCCACGATATCGGCATAAGCAACTACATGAAGGGCAAGTGTCACAACATCATTAAAAATCCACTTGCAATGGTAAGATGGGAAGATGGCAAGGATGCTTTAATGCCATTAAGACAAGACGGCAGGCATGATATAAATCAAGGGTCACATCAAAAATTGGGAAGCCAAAAATGACTGCCCCAAAAAAGGAAGCAAAAAGGAGAAAACATCACAAAAAAGAGCACAAGGAGTCTAAACACGCACATTGCCCACAACTTTCTCACCCATCTGCAACACTCTCTTAGAAGATAGCGCCATGCTAAAGATCAACAAGACTCTAGGCCAAACAAAAGGCCTGAGAAAAGCCTCTGCATGTCCATGATGATCCCTGACATAAGAAAGAAACAACATTAGGAGTGGGCGAGAAAGTGTGGGTTTGAAAAACTACTGGAGCACTAGTGGGAGGAGCTGCAGGACCTCGAGGATGGGGGGAAGTTGATCAATTAATTTCTGGAGACCAACACTGTGCATATAGAAGGAAAGGAGCCCATAAAGGTTTTAGAGCTCGCAGTGCATCATGCACCAGGATTGTCCATGGATGGAGTGATGGACACAAACTTGAAGCCTAGGGTGGAAGAAGAAATCCCAAAGACTGGCAACATGCACCAGGTGAACGACGTGGTGGATGAGACCCAATGAGAACAATTCATATTTTTCTTGTAGAACGTCATGTTCATGGGGGCAAGCCGGAGGATATGCCCAATAAAAATTATAGATTGCTTAGAGTAGCAGAAGCAAAAGAGAAGATAAATTGGGCCACTATCTACAAAGAAAATATGGCAAAGAGGGTAGCCACTTGGGCTAAGAAGAAACAACCAAGAGTAGTGTGCATGTGCATCTAAGGGCGATTACTCAGGTTGCTAGGTCAGTGGATCTTAGGACAAGAGACGCCTATACCAAACAACAACATAAGGAAGCTGGAGGATCCTTGAAAGTTGCCAAAGTGACCTTTAGTTCGTTTGAAGATGATATAGATGATGAGGAGGAATGATAGAAGATTGCACAGAAAGCCAACAAAAAGAGAAAACACAGAATAGATCATCCTACTTGACCCGAAAGAGGTCAAGAAACAGAAAGAAGAGGAAGAAAGAAAAAGGGAGCTGGAGGAGAGATAGAAGCAGGAAGCCACTCTACGCGGAAGCAAAAAAGAAGAAGAATCTAGAAGAAGAGAAAAAGAAAAAGGAGGAAGATGAAAAGAGAAGGAAGGAGGAAGAAGAGAAAAAGAGGAGAGAAGGAGAACATCAAAAGAAGAGAGAAGAAGTAGCTCAAAAGGGAAGCTGCCTATAAGAACTGAAATTGTCATACCAGTGGAACTTCTGCATTGGGTGGTGACTCTAAACGGCACAGAAGATACAGGAAGGCCCAAGCCACAGCTTCAAGCTTCCCAGAGAGCAGGAGGTGGAACTCCAGCCCCAGCAGTTGCACATGAATAGAGGGCTAATGTCTATGGAACATAACATCCTCTTATAAGCTCTCTCTTCGATGGAGGATTATGAGTCAAAGGCCTAGAGCACCATCAATCAAATGTGTGCCCTGAACCATAAACAACATGGGATGCTCATAAATGCCATGGCACATCAAAATGAGGAGATGCAGAAAAAGATTGCTACGGTGGAAAAGGCCCTAGTACAACAAAAAGATCTGAGTGAAGGGAAGATCAGAGCCCTCATCAGTGAGAAGCACCTACTCCAAGTTTAGGTGGAAAGGCTCCGAGCACAATTATCGGAAGCCCAAAAGCCAGTGAAGGTCTGGGAAGATGCTATCCAAGGATTGAAAGATGAAGTGCTGGACAACACAATGGCATTGGCGGTGGGCCCTGTTAGAATCCCAAGCCTTGAAGAACCAGGAGGAAGAAGATGTTATATGCCTTCTGCTAGATGCCAAAGAAGCAATATTAAAAACAATGAAGGCCATACTCAGCAAAGTTTGGGATTAGGCACTGCAAGCCTTGATAGAAATTTAGGAACAAATGTCTTCTTGCAAAACACAATAGGTCATTCATGACCTAGAGGAAGATGACAATGCAGACAGGGAGGCATAGCACCAACAATAGCAGCCATAGCAACAACAATAGTAGCAGTAATAGTAGCAATAGCAACAGCAACAACAACAACAACAACAACAACAACAACAACAACAACGAGTCCCCTAAAAGAAGTGCTTTCGAAAAGGAAAAACAAGCAGAAAAGGAAGATTAGAGTCTGGTAAAAGCACTAAAGCGTACTACTTGGAAAGCAGAACACTGAGAAAAGGAGGTGAAGAAGCTAGCTGCTGAAAGAAATAAGGCGTTGCAGTAGCAGGAGTTGTAGGACGCCACACCCTCCAAGGAGTATGTGAAAATATTGACAGAATCTCTCCAAGACAGAGACAAGGCCAAAGAGCATGCATAAGAATACAAACAGAAGCTTGAAAGGAGCACAAAATTTGAAATAAACACCATCAATGAGCTAAACACAGTAGAGTTGGAAATGCAGCACTACATGGAGAATGAAAATCAGCTCAGAAAAGAAGGGCCCAAAGATTGGGAAAACTATAAAACTACTCTCCAGATGCAAATAGAGGAGGCACGACAAGTAGCAGAAAGGCTATAACAGACCTAGAAGACAAGGCTACAGTGGAAACTAGAGCCGAGGGAAGCAAAGGAAGAAATGGCCAGACTCTAAGCAAAACTCGCAAAGGTAAAGGTTGATGTGGAGCTAGCTAAAGAAAGCACAAAAATGATGTCGCTTGGGGTACCCAAAAAGGAGCACGGAGAGCTACTAGTTGAGGTTCGTAAGTTGCACGACGCCAACCAAGCCTTGCACAAAGAAAATAAGCGCATGAAAGAACAACTAGTCAACAACTCAGCAGCTCCTTGGGCTAGCCTGGACAATCCATTCTTTGAGGCTTCACATGTGATACTCTCTGAGTTGTTGAGGGCTAATAAAGAGCTGCCACAATATTTTTCAAAATGCAAGAAGAATAAAATCCATACTTGTTGAGATATCGAGCTCAACTAGTGCTACGACAGACATTGATGACCTGCCTGGGTGATAACATCCGCATCTACATCACTGGCATGGTTGGTGAGATTATGGGTGATATGCGGCCACCATTGGGATGACAGCCTGTGTGACAGCCATTTTGGATTACTAGAGACTGACATATTTATAGCGCCAGCTCATTTAGTCGGGTTTACATTATGGACCGACCCTTGTATGTTGTAGTAGTTGTGAGTACTAACCCATATAGTGTGTACTCTTATCTTTATGTTATGTTGGTTGAGTAGAGAAGAAGAAGATAGAAGAAAATTAAGCTGTCCACCTCTCTCTTGTGTGTGTCTGTGTTTGCTTGCTAGGGTTTGAAGCTCTCCCCCTCCCCCACATTCTCTCTATGGTATTAGAGCCCGGTTTGTATGAGAGCTAAGGAGGCAAGCAAGAGGTAAGAACAAGCAAGGAAGGAAGCGGTACTACATGGGTAAGAGCACCATCATCTCTTTCCCCTTCTTGGTTTAGGTACAACACCCCCTCAGTAGCTTCTGTGGGAGCTACATATCTCTGATTGAGGAGTTGTCTCGCAGGAGGGGAGCTACAGGGCAGGTACATTGTCCTACTAGACGAAAATTTTCAGCCAGATTTGCATTTCGGGTACGTTACGGGTCCCATTTTGTCACTGTATGGTATTTTTGACAGTTTTCAAAGAAGTACTGGTAGAGAACTGTTTTTGCTCGAAATTTGGTTATACAGTGCAATAGTGCATTTTGGAAGTGTAGACAGGGTTTGCACATGTATTGTTGATGCTGGGTGTATGTACATGTACTCTGGTCACATTTGGTGAAACACAGGCTGTGTTGAAGTATCGCTGCTTTTGCAATAGTTACAAGAGATACTGCTGTATTACAGGTTGCATATAGAAGTTGTCAGTTTGTAGGTTATTTGATTGCTGCAAGAAAACATGTCTGATAGAATTAATCAGATTGTAGTGAGAAGCTGGACAAGAATAACTTCCATGCCTGGAAATTCAGAATGACCAATTTCCTAATGGGTAAAGGATTTTGGGATTATGTAGAAGGAGATAATGAGGAGCCTCTAGAGTTATCTGTTGAGGAGAATGCCACTCCTGCAAATATAAAGGCATTCAAGGATTGGAATCAGGGAGTAAGAAAAGTCATATACTGGCTTTCAATTAGTGTCACAGACACTATGATAGGACACATACATGATGCAAACACTCTAGTAGTTGCATGGCAAAATCTGGTTCGGATGTTCCAGACTAATACAAAAGCAAGGAAGTTGTAGTTAAAGCAAGAGTTGCATACTATTGAAAAGAAAAGCATGTCCATTAATGAATATTCCTTAAAGATCAAGGGCATTGTTGAATCCCTTAGGTCTATCAATGTATCAGTGGGGGAGGATGATGATTTGGTGAGTGTTTGTCTAAATGGGCTTGGCAAAGAGTACAAGCCATTCAAGACCTCCATTGCAGTTAGGGAGAATATTCCCAACTTTCAAGACTTGATATCTATGTTGATAATAGAAGAAGGCTTTAGGTGAGGATTCTTCATCACAAAGCAAGAACACATCGGAACAGGCCTTCTACTCTAATTCACGTAGAGGCAGAGGTAGAGGACATGGTCGAGGCCAAGGTGGTGGTGGCTGACAAGGAAATCAGAATTCTGGACAACAGCAATTTAGTGATTCACAGCAACAATCATACATAGGTGGAAGAGGCCAGTCTAGATGCAGGGGGAGCCAAAGAGGTCGAGGTGGTTGGCAAAGAAATCAAAATGCAAATAGCATAGAGTGCTATTACTATGGCAAACTAGGACACATGGCAAAGAACTACTGCAAAAGCAGAACGACATTAAAAGTGGGAAGTTACAGAGCAAGGCAACTATGCATCATCTAGCAAACATGGAGGTGACGACAAAAGTGAGCAACTGTTTGTAATGCAACACATGCTTAGTTCCATAACGGGGGATGTGTCACGATCTCAAGATATATGGTATGTGGATTCTGGCACCTCTAACCACATGATCAGTCATGTTGAGTTTTTTAGAGATATGCAAAAAATGGAAAAACTAGGTTATGTAGAAACAGGTGATGATACAACGCATCCCATTGCGCATTTTGAATGGTGTTGCAGAAAGGAAAAACAGGCACATTACAGAAGTGGCACGAGCCTTGATGGCTGAAAAGAATATGCCACATTACTTTTGGGCAGAAGCGGTAGCAACTGTTGTATACATTATGAATAGGACACCCACTGCGGTTGTTCATGATATGAAGCTCCATAGGTTTAGGAGCTTACTTGGAGTGCAGTGTGTGGAGTTGAGCTTGAAGGGGAGTGTTGAGATATCGAGCTCAACTAGTGCTATCCGCATCTACACCATTGGCATGGTTGGTGAGATGTGACAGCCATTTTGGATTACTAGAGATAGGCATAGTTATAGTGCCAGCTCATTTAGTCGGGTTCACATTATAGACCGAACCTTGTATGTTGTAGTAGTTGAGTACGAACCTATATAGTGTGTACTCTTATCTTTATGTTATGTTGGTTGAGTAGAGAAGAAGAAGATAGAAGAAAATTTAACTATCCATATGTAATGTAGCACCCCCGCTCAAGTAGTGTACAATTACTACCTCCATCAAGAATGATTAACAAAGGTTCAAGGGAGCCATGGTATTATTAGCCAATGTTCTTAGGTGAGAAAGGGGAAGATGCAGATCTGCATGTGAGGAGGTTTGAGCAATATTGGAAAGTGGCCAGACCTCGGGATGTGGAAGAGCTAGATCTGAGTGAAATCCATAGAGATGCTTACATAAATACCTTCAAAGACAGAGATGCTTACATGAATACCTTCAAAGACAGAGCTATGGAGTGGGTGTCAAGATATCAGGATAACCATTTCTAGACCTATGAAGAGGTCATGACTGCTTTTTTGGGAAGATTCCGTAAGATAAATTCTACAACTCAGCTCTAAGATCAAATGAGAGAGCTCCGACAAGAGGACATGGATGTAGAAGCCTATGCAACAAAGCTGCTAACCTTGAAGCAGAGAGTAACCGAACAAACGCGACCCTCAATGCAAATTGTTGCTAATTGGTTTGTCCAAGGGCTTAAGCTGGACATTCATGTAGCAGTCAAGGCAAGTAAAAATTGAAGAGGACTTTGAGGAACTGGTTGAGTTGGCCAAAATGGTAGAAAAAAGAAGTTGAGAAAGAAGACAAAAGAGGAAGCCTAGGAAGAGTGTCACCAACTGAAGAGAACAATTCAAGCGACTCCTCTCGCAGGACACTCCAGTGGTGGTAAAGAAAAAGAAAGACAAAAAAAAAAAAAAAACTGGGAAGCATAAGCAAGCCCCGGATGCTGCAAGTAAAGCAGCTGCTGATGCAAGAAATGAAAAAGAGAAAGGGCTCAAATTTTTACAAAAATGTATTCTATTTCTAATGCAAACAGGAAGGTCACCTCAAGGAGGAATGCACTGTGCCACCAACTTGTACCATTTGTAACATGTATAATCATAATATATGGAACTACAGGTACAACATGAAAAATAGAGCTTCCATGGGGAACAGCATGGAAGGAGCAGAAAGAAGACCCCTAGGAATGGGAAGGTATGGAAATAGAGGTCGCGAAAATTATTCAAAAAGAAGATACCAAGGATGTGCTGGTGGTTCTACAACCTTCACATGCTACTATTGTTAATAGCCTGGATACACCAATGCGGAATGTGCCATGAAGAAAAAGCATGATGAAGAAAGGCAAGCAAAATTGATGCAGCTCAAAGAAAATCTGCCAAGTGCCAACATGATATAGGTAGATGACATATAGATGGAGGTTCATGACATCTTAGTAGTCATAAGGACTAAAGCTAATGAATCTAGTTTAGTAATGACTCCACTAGATAATCAAGACTCACCCAAAGCTCGTAATAAGGTAGCTGCGAATTGGGAACAACAGGAAAAGGTGAGGATCCAAAATACTAAGGAAATAGACAGAAGGCAAGGTAAGTAAAAAGAGGATGGCTCACGTGAAATCATCACAAATCTTTCGAAAACAAGGGGAAGCAAGCATGCAAAGTACCTAAATGAGGAATTCTTGGAAGAAAGCCAGAGGAATGCCGACTGGTTGTAAACCAATGTAGTGTCAGTGCTACTGGATAGACAAGTCCGGCTGAGATAAGTGCTGGACTTATGTCCAAGATTTAAGGCAAAAATCTTGATGGCATGCATTGAAGGACTAATCAAGGAACTAAAGCACTTGAAAGAAGAAGAAACCATGGAATGCAGCAATATGCAAGCCAAAGAACCCCCAGCATCCAAAGATGATGAAGTGGCCAAAGTCACAATTCAACTGAATAATGTACTCATCAATGATGCAGTGCTGGTGGATGGAGGATATGGAGTGAATGTCATCATTGAGGAAACTGCATTAGGATTGGGCCTCAAGTGGGAGCCCATTTCGTTCAACATAAGAATGGCAGATAACAGGGTGGTAGTACCTAAAGAATCATAGAAAATGTCCCAATGAAAATCAAATAAGTTGACTTCAAGGTCCACTTAATGATTATTACCATAGAAAACCACACCGGGTCTTACCAAGTGTTATTGGGAAGGCCCTGGTTGAGACATGGCATGGTAAAGCAGGAGTTGGGTAGAAATAGAATCACCATCAAAAAGGGAAAGTGGAAAGTTCATG
The DNA here is from genome assembly GCF_041138505.1 of Cibotium barometz. Classification (NCBI taxonomy): domain Eukaryota; kingdom Viridiplantae; phylum Streptophyta; class Polypodiopsida; order Cyatheales; family Cibotiaceae; genus Cibotium; species Cibotium barometz. Next base: position 30,262,132 of record NC_141049.1, read on the forward strand.
TTGAACTTTACGATGAAAGGGGATCAGTAAAACCTGGTCAAAGGCCAGTTCATGCGCTGAAACATTCAACATGTCAGAAAGCTTTGACGATGATGAAGAGAATAGAATACTCCGTGAAAACCTGGACTTGGTGCCCTTGTACATGCTACATGTGGATGAAGTAATAGGGCACTATGCAAAAGAAAAGGGTGAAAACGCGAAAGTAGTAGACAAATAAATGAAGAAAAAAGAAGCAGATTCCACAAAAACAAAAGGCTCAAAGCACTGAGCAAAACCTTGCAAGAGAAAGCCTCATAAGAAATTAAATGGGCCCAAAATCTAGAGCAAGAAGAAGAGATCTAGGAGATCCAAGATTGGGTACAAAAGCAAAAGGAGAACCAGAAAAACAATGCCGCAAAATTAAGCTTGGATAAACTACAGGAGGTAAATCTAGGGGATGGAATAGAAGAAAAGCACGTGGAGATCAGTTTGGAACTGGAAGAAGAATTCAAACAGGAGTTGGTGTCCTTGTTAAAGGAATACCAAGATGTCTTTGCTTGGTCATATGAAGACATGGAGGGCATCGAACCTAAATTCTTCCAGCATAGAATCAACTTAAAAGAGGGAGCCATACCTGTCAGACACAACAGAGCTACACAAGATCTTGCTTATTAAGTTGCTCAAAGTGCTCATGAAATAGATCAAATATGTGGAGGAGAGACATACAAAAATACAAGAAAAGTTCTTGCTTATTAAGTTGCTCAAAATACAACTAAGCTTCATGCTCACAAAATGCCTTCTAGCTCCACCTTTAAATAGGTGAGCTAGTGGACCATAAGTCCATTCACACACACACACCCCTTTTACACAACCTTAGTCTCTTAATACCCCCCTCAATATACCAACTATGAAAAAAATTAGAATAGGTGGTATTGGACATAGGTTAGCTTTATAACATTAGGCGTTCAAGGTTAGGAATATAGGTGTGGTTACATTGAGATTTTAAAATAATTTCTCAGTGGAGTTAGAATTGTTGGGATACTTGATCCAACAATTATTTGCCAAATGACCCACCTTTTTGCAATGGACACACCTTATTGTGATCACTTGATGTGATAAAGCTTGTTCGATATTTGATGAAGTTGTTGCATTTGAAGATTTAGCTCCTCCTTTTGGCCTCTGCTGTTCATCAAGGGAAGATTGAATGACTCTTCAAGGGTGGGATTAGGTATGTTCTTTAGGGTGGTGACTAAGGTAGGGTACACCTTCTTGACTGCTTTTAGCAAAACAATCCTGCATCATCCTCATCCATTCTTGCATTCATTGATGCAAGTTGAGCCATAAGGCCCTTCAAGTGAGAGATAAAAGCTCCAATGTCGTCTCCCTCTTTGAGTTCCAATGACTAAGGTAGGGTACGCCTTCTTGACTGCTTTTAGCAAAACAATCCTGCATCATCCTCATCCATTCTCGCATTCATTGATGCAAGTTGAGCCATAAGGCCCTTCAAGTGAGAGATAAAAGCTCCAATGCCATCTCCCTCTTTGAGTTCCAAGCTGAAAAATTCAATTTTAAGTGAGATCTTGGAATTCTTACCAACGAGCTCCATAGAGCTTGTCAAGCTCATCCCATTTCTCCTTTGTAGTCGGAAGCTAGTCCACATGGTGAATGAGAGCCTCATCAAGATGAAGCATGATGATGGCTTGTGTCCTCTCATCATCTTCAATATCTTCAGTCTTAGTTCGATTAATAACCTTAGTGCCGGAGATGAATGGCCAAAAACCTTTGGACATCATCTTGTACTTGACAGGACTTGCCAAGTGTGGAAGCCCTCTCCTGAGAACTTCTTAATTTGGGTGTTGTCCTTTGACATTGGGTATTGAAGGAAGTTATCAGAGATTAATGGGCTGATTTATGAAGAAGAAAAAACCAAAAATTTGTGATGTTTTGGCTTAAGTAGAAGGAGAAAGGCTTATGAGAGTGCAACAACCCTTAATCAAGCCAAGGATGTTGCATAAAAAAGGAGATTAAGATGGTGAAGCTTATGGTTTAGCACTTAGGGTTTGTTCCCAACCACTAATTCTGATGGAGATTAGCTTCATTAGTGTCAAAGAATACTTTTTTTGACACTAATAGTGCTTAGCAACACTATTAGTGCTTAAGAGCACTTTTCTAGCATCTAATGACACTTGCATTGGTGATTAGATTCACCATTAGTGTTTAAGAACACTCTTAGTGTTTAGAAACACTTTGGAATGGCTCCCCTTTATTGGATTAGTAGTCTCATTAGTGTTAATCAATATTATTAGTATTTATGAACACTATTAAACAAACTTAAGCAAGCTTTCATGGAGAAAAAGATAGTAGGTGCCTAGTTTTTTCACTCCCACGGTTGATTCAGCCTGCCATTAGGGCTGAGATTTGAAATCCTACGCCCTTAGGTCATGGTCTTTAGAAGCCCTAAGATCACACTGCTTATAATTGCCTACAAATGGCGAATGGCTGTATGACAATAGCTACGCAGAAGAAACGGCACCGGTCTGCTTAGATCTTAATGCCGCGGCCTCCAGAGGGTAAACCTGTCAATTGGTGGTACGAAACTGAGCGCCCAGGAGTCGTCTTCATCTTCCTAGTTGAAAGCATGCCGAGATTCGTTCTCCTCAAGCTGCTGGAAGGCCTCCACTGGCTGGGGGTAGATGAGATGCACTCTAAAAACCACTTTTTTGACCTATTCTATGCCTTGCAAGTTGCCTAGCTCTAGATACCATGATGAAATTCATGGTGCTCATCATGAAATAGATCAAATATGTGGAGAAGAGACACACCAAAATACAAGAAAAGATCTTGCTTATTAAGTTGCTCAAAATACAACTAAGCTTCATGCTCACAAAATGCCTTCTAGCTCCACCTTTAAATAGGTGAGCTAGTGGACCATAAGTCCATTCACACACACACCCTTCTCCTCCCCTTTTACATAACCTTAGTCTCTTAATATGGGTTTCATTGTGCGGGTGGAAAAAGTTGCTTGGATATCCCCAATTGTAGTGGTCTCCAAAAAGCACATGAAAATCAGAATCTATGTGGACTACCGCGAGCTGAATGCTGCGACTAGCTTAGATCCCTTTCCACTTCCGTTCACGGATTCTTTGATGGATGAGGTGGCTGGAAAGGAGATGTACTCATTTTTGGATGGATTCAGTGGGTACAACCAAGTGAAGATGGCAACAAAAGACAAGGAGAAGACCGGCTTCATCACTAAATGGGGTGTCTTTATGGTGACCGCCGTCATGATGTTTGGCTTGAAAAATGCACATGCTACCTTCCTCCAAAGAATTGTATAGGAGATTTTCTATGACTACCTGGCTCACAGACTTCATGAAAGATTTTGTGGATGATTTCAGCATGTTCGGAGGTAAGGCAAAGCACATCTATCATTTGAGGCTATGTTTACAGAGATGCATAGATACAAGGCTGAAGTTAAATCCAGCTAAGTGTGCTTTTGTAGTAAAATCAAAAACATTGTTTTAGGACACATTGTGTCATCCCAAGGATTGGATATAGATCTCGGTTAAGGTGGAGGCCATATCCAAAATGTTTGCTCCTCTCATAACATTAAGCAAATTGAAAGGTTACTTGGTAAGGTGAAGTGGCATGCTAGATTTTTAAAATATCTAGCATATGTCGCTTACCCATTGTATGCACTTACCAAGAAGGATGTAAAGTATGAATGGAGTCCGGAGTGTCAAAAGGCATTCCAATGGCTGAAGAGCATGGTGTCATCTTTTGCACTAGTGAGATGATCAATCCAGAATGGAATCTAATGTTCCATGTGTATGTAGATGTGTCAGACAAAGCAATGTGGGCAATGCACTGATGTAGGAAAAACAAAAAGGATATATGCAGCCCATCCATTATGCCAGCAAAGCTCTCATAAGGGTAGAAAGGAACTACAACACAACATAGCATGAAGCTCTTCAATGATCTAAGCTGTGAACAAGTTCCGACATTATCTCTTGGGAAACAAAGTTCTTTTCCATGTGGACCATCAAGCCCTCATTTATCTAGTGAACAAAGCTTTTCTCGTGGAAAAATGGCAAGATGGATACTCCTACTTCAAGAATTTGAGTTCACCATCTAGCACACACCTGGAAAAGAAAATGCAGTGGTGGACTTTTTGTCCAGATTGGATTCAAGAGGACCTACTTTGGATGGAGTAGATGATCAACTCCCAACTTATTCACAGTAGCAGCAGTTGTTGAAGTGGAAGAAAACTCGTATTATGATATGATGCAATTTTTGGAGGATGGGACTTTTTCGAAAGGGTACACTATTGAAAGGAAGAAGAGAATTGCCCTAAGGAGTAGAAATTTCACCATGATTACTAGGCAGCTCTACAAAAGAAGAATAGACCAGATCCTATGTAGATGTGTCTTGGATCATGAGCGCAGAACAGTGTTAAGAGAAGCACACCGTGGTATCATCGGCGGAGGACACATCATCGAAAAAATAACAGCTTGTAAAATTTTGCAAGCAGGCCTATGGTGGCTGACTGTCATGAGGGATGCCAATAGTGAAGCAAAGCAGTGTGATGTCTGTCGTCAGTGGATGGGTCAACCTAGAGATTTTAATAGATTGCCCATATCACCTGTATTGCCGCTATCTCCATTCATGAAGTGGGGATTGGATTTTGTTGGACCAATGAAGCCACCCACAAAAGGCAGCAAATTTGAGTACATCATTGTGGCTACTAATAACTATTTCACCAAGTCACCCGTGAAAGCTAAAACTGTAAAGAGCAACTCTGTAGAGGAGGGAAGTTCCTCTTCAAGGACATCATTGTTGCTAGGCATGGGTTGCTGATGAAAATAGTCAATGATGGAGAGCCTGATCAATCACACAAGAAGTCCTCACCCTATTACCGATAGTGCAATGGTGGCTAGGCAGAGTTTACCAACAAGGTTCTAACTAAAATTATAAAGAAAATTATAAATGCCAACCAAAATGATTGGGACTAGAAGTTAGATGCTGCCATATGGGCATTCCATACATTCTACAAAGTCTCAACTAGACAAACACCATTCAAGCTAGTTTATGGGTTGGAGGCAGTAATGCCTATGGAATTTTTGGTGCCCAGTCTGAGAATGGCCATCCAAGAAAAACTGCCAATGGAAGCATCCTGGGAGCATAGAATACAAGTACTCCTAGCCTTAGAGGCTTCCAAAGCCACCACCTCCAAACCATATACAAAAGAAAATAGACATTCTAATATTTAAATAATGTTGTTATGATTAGGTTTCCTATCCCAATTGGAATTATTTTCCTTAATGATCCATTGTATATTCATCTTTGGTTTCTTTTTAGACTCGTGTTAGCTTGATTTTTTCACCTCACAAGTAGGTTGTTGATCTACAATAAATAAGGAGTCCCGCATCTTATAGGATGACACCTATACCCAGGCTTCTCATCACAAAACCAAGTTCTATTCCTCTCCATTTAATGAGTAATAGTGAACACAAGAAATGGTAAAGAGCTAATGACATGGACTATCTTAAACCTAAAGGATCGACAAGATCAATCATAATACTATTCTAATAGTCATAGATCAAGCCTGCATCCTTAAAGTCAAGCTAGCATAGGATAAGTGCTACAGAAACCATACAACCGAGCCCCATGGGGTAAGAAACTCCAAAACCTTATTCAGAGGGCTTCTCCCAACTACTCCCAACTACTTCCCTATATTCTACCACCATGTGAGTATCTAGAAGATCAACTTAGGATGGCATTTGAAATGGGAAGGGGTGTTATAACAGACATAGCATCTAGAGGCTCAAAATTGGGAAAAACAAAGCCAACCAACATCTCAAGAATGATGAGCAAATTTTATGGAACACTGAAGATCCCATTCAGTACCTAGAAAAGTTTGATCAAGTTTGCAAGGCTATGGGAAGGATTAATAATCCCATTTCATACCCTAGAGAAGATTAAATTTAATGATGACCAAATTTGATGGAACATTGGAGATCCCATTCAGTACCTAGAAAAGTTTAATCAAGTTTGCAAGGCCATGGGAAGGATTGATGATCCCACTAAGGTTTTTTTATTTGGACTTTTCCTTGAAGGAAAGTAAGACAATGGTTTAGTTAGGTCTGCTGGGTTAGTTTTGGTAGAACAGCAGTCTGTTGGAGTCAGCAAAGTGTCTTTGGTGTGGTATCTCTTTGAGTTTGGAGAAGCTTGAGAGTTAGGAAAGGTCAGAGGACACGAGAGTGAAGAATTTTGCTTTAGTTGAGACAATTGGGTTACTCAGGACTGTTTTGGACACCTGGGATTGTCTCAGCCAATTCAGTTATTGTTAGCTATATGTCATCAGGCTGAGGGTCAACAAAGGAGTCCAAGAAGGTCCTAGGGTTGGGGATATAAGGTTAGCTGATGCTGGAGGATTGTAGAGGATCCAAAAGGACACATTTTGGAAGGAAGTGAGCGTCAGTGTTCGAAAGCACGTATACAGTCATCATTTGAGCTATTTGTATCAGCTGATAGTGTTTCTAATCACTTTGTTATCACCTAAGGTTAGCTAAAGGGTTATAAGGGAAAATCGGTGTCATTAGAAAATAGAGATGACCTAGGAAGGTGTATGGAAGAGGCAACTAAACAGTTTGAAGAGTCTGAAGTGTGCTCAAGTGTCCACCTGTGGTGACTAGGGGACGTCAGCTAAGTGTATTAGTGCCTTTATGTGGTGTTGGTGGTAGTTCCTCCTCACGGTGGTGTGTTTTGGATGGGCTATAGAGGTAGGTCTCCCCGACACATCATTGTTTTGGTTCCCCCACTGAGGAGGGCTTTGAAGCACCCTTTTAACTTATTTGTAGATCTAAAAGTTCTCAATAGAGCAGATGGCAGCCATGATGGCATACCCAATGTTCCATGGACATGCTAGAGAGGATCCAGAGGAATTTTTTGCAAGGATGGAGTTAGTGTTAGTATACACTCAATTCCCGCCTCTCAGCACATGTATCTATCTCACTTTGATGTATAATGTACATTTGTTAGGCCACCATTATGAGGAGTAGCCATGGTGCATATGTCTTTAGTGGGAACCTTGACTTAGATTCCAATGGGGTCATTATTATGACCATTGATGATGGTTAGGAGATGGTCAGGGGTATGAGCATTAGCTAGGGCTCAGGGTAATGCAATGACGAATATTCCCTTGGATACCAAGTCCATCATTAGTGGGCAGTGGTCAATGGGCTGCGTTCTTGATACGCGAGCGGTGACCGTGTCTATGCAGTCCCTCATTATATACGCGTCTACCATACCGCCTACAGTACTATATATGGACATTGTTGCTATGAGCTGAGGCATCCAATGCTTGTGAGTATCCCACCCCTTCTACTGTTGTGGTGCTGGTAGTAGTTCCCTCCTCATCACGGTGGTGTGTTTTGGATGGGCTATAGAGGCATGTCTCCCCGACACATCAACGGGTGTCTCCTAAAAGGACTACACACTAGTAGTAGCACTAAGTGGTGATGCTACTGGTCTTTGAGAGTCTAGAATAGGGGAGCTATGAGTCATATAAGAAAAATAAATCCCGTGAATATTATAAAAATCCCCCATGCCTCCTTGTTTGAATATTGATGTAATAAAGAGTGAGATAATTCAATAACAAGTCACACAAACGAGCTCTTCAACGTTTCCATTGCCAGAAGAGCCTGTGACATTAATCAACATGACATGATAATAACTATGTGGGAGGTGGCATGGCCTAATGTCGCTCCCATCAAGGAAGAACCTCACATGGTGCCAATTCTCCAAGAGAGCTTTGCACAGGGTTCTATGGCACCTTTTGTGCCACCACCAAACAACCTTATGGCTCAAAGGGATCATCACTTCCCAACAATCTCTAAGAGAGCTTTCCATAGGCCTCTATGGCACCTTCTATGCCACCGCTAAGTAACCTTAAGGCTCAAAGTGACCACTTCCCAACAATCTCTAAGAGAGCTTTGCATAAGCTTTTGAACCATATGCACCCCAATCAAGCTGCTTGACATTGAAATTGTGATGTTGGGGGACAATGTGCTATAGGTAAAAATGTTTGTCATTAATTTATCATGTTAACGTTGTGATCAAAGTTTTTTAATAACAAATTTTTTTTGTGATCACATAAATATTAAATCCTTAAAGTGATCACCACTTCCCAATAGCACCCATGTGCACACCATGCCATAACACCAACTCGCCAATGGACTGAAGCATATTAACGTGATACAAAATAGCATGCCCATGGACATTGCTAACAAGCAACCTTGGGTGCAAAATTTGAATTATTTTCATACTATGTACACCTCCCTTTTAAAAAAATATATAAGTTACGAGTGGAGTCATTTCCCCATAACTATGCTCCATCGATAAAATAATCATCACTGTTATGATCAAGAGAAACCAAGAACTGCATAATCATTGTGTTATCATCATCATAAAGAAGTACATCATCCATGCACAATGCATGATCCATAAAAACACCATCAGAATGATAAGCATGAAGATCAATATCATGAGAACGTGGAGAACCATCAAATAAGATCACATCAATGTGGTCACTGCCATCATGCATAGTAGGCTCAATAGATGGAACCTCCAAATTTGGATTACGAACATCTGGAAAACCTAAAGAACATCTTGCATAGACCTTAAGATAGGCCTCATATCTACATTAATGCTAGCCAAAGCTAGCTCCTTAGGATAATCAAGAAGCTTGATGAGAGCCTCCTCATCTCACTAAGAACTAGATCAAGGGCCGGCACTCCCTCACTGTCATCATGAATGGGAAGCACATCACTATGTGTCACTGTATCATGTAAAAAAGCATCATCATGAACATAAGAAGAAACTTTGCCTTCATCAACCATATCTGAAACTGCATCACAGGAAGTAGACTCTACTGCAAATAAATCACAAAACCTACATGGCTCTACACAAGAACATCAGCAAGAGATCACCATGTGTGGCATTGCCTCATTCCATGAGACATATACTCAGAAACATCACAAATCACATCACCAAGTCCATGCCCAAAATGCATACCATCATGGTAATCCTGCCCATCAGCCAGACTATGAGATCCATCTGCTGATGTGAAGCTAGGGACATTCAAGAACTTATCCTGGCTCTTCTAACTTTCCTGGTTCTCCCATGCACTCTCAACCTCCATTGTACCCATCCCAACATAATGGTAATCAAGGCTAATATCATCATCACTATCTGACTCTGAGTCAATCTCATAGGTTTCCTTTAGTTTCTCTATGGCTTCTTGCAATAAAACAACCTTCTTATGACTAGAATAGGATTTGTGTCTACCCTCTTCATGATAATGATAGGCATCATCTAAAGTGTCTGAATAAGTTGTCTTTAGTCTTATCTAGCTTTTTAGATGAAGATGCTTTGCAGAAAGATTTAATGATCTTTGCTAAATCCACCATGCACCAATACTTGCATTTATCTCGCTTTCTACAAGGGTTAGTCAAATACGAGCATGTAGATGTGTTATGATCCTTCTCTAAGCAAATTCCACACTTTTTTCTTCTTCTTCCCCATCATGACAATGAGTTATGTGGACTCTCACATGCAACACACCATGCTATTGCAAGACCAAGCTCGCACGATGCCGCAAGGAGAGATTGGTGCTATAACAAGATCCCTGGCAGTGCATCAAACCCAATTGTCCACACGACTCACCATCGAATATGGAGGTAAGAAAGAAACATGATTGCACCACACACTTTTATTCAACCATCTCTCCTCTCCCCAATCGTGGAAATGGTTAATAAATTTTATGCTTAAATATGGATATGAAATGATTGAGCAAAAGGATTCGGCTTGGAGTGTAGATCGGATCATCTCTCTTTATATCGATGAGAATCAAACTCTCCGATTAGGAACAAAACTCTTGGACTCTCAATTTGGATTTGACGTAGCCCTATCACTCGAACAACTCAGCTTTGACTGGCTCCAGATAACCCTTTGATTTAACTCAAAACTATAGCAAACAACTTGCTTGTTGAGAGTGGAACACATTGATAGCCCTCGCAATGGTAGACCTATCCTCCTGTGATTTTGGTAGGCCAACTCTAGAGAATTCAGAACATAGGAACCCACTGCACACAGCCAAGATGGGCTAACAACTTGCTACTGAGATGGAGCTGGACCACTTTTACTATCTTTCCCTCTACGTAGGTTGCCTCTACACCGCTCTTTGACATGCACAGAATGGCCCTGGACTTTGAACCTCATGCAATCCATTTCATGCACCGGATATAGCGTTGCTAATTGTACGCTGGACCGCATAATCAAATAATAGGAAGATTGATGATATGAGTGGTGAAGCCTAAAGTTGAGAAAGTTAAGGCCAAAAAAGGAGGAAAAACCAATGGGTAAAGATTAAAGTTTGACACGGTGGTATTGGACTTTTATTCCTTGATATGCCAATACTTCTTCTCCTTTTATAGCACTTCTTAACAAGGATATTCCATTCCAATGGTTTGTGATGCTCTAGAGTGCCTTTGATAAGTTGAAGGTTACTCTAGTGACTAATCTGACACTGAAGGTTACTCTAGTGACTAATCTGACACTGAAGCTACTAGAATTTAGGGGCCCTTTGAAGTAATTCCTAATGCTAGCGGATTCATTTTTGGAGGAATCCTAATATAGGAAGGATGTCCTATAGCTTATGAGTCTCAAAAATTAAGACTTCCTGAAAGGAATTATGATGTCTATGATCTTGAGTTTCTTGCAATAGTGCATGTGCTGGAGCTTTCACGACACTATCTTCTCAAACATAAGTTTACCTTGGTTACAAATCATAAGAGCTTAAAGTGGATTTTTACCCATAATGATCTTAACATGAGGCAAAGAAGATGGATGCAACAATTCAAGAGCTTGATTTTAAAATCAAGTATAGATCAGGTGAGACGAATGTAGTTAATGATACGCTTTTAGCACAAAGGCTTCCTTACTTGTGTCAATAGTAATTTCAAATCTTATACATGTTGAGATCAAGGAGAAGATTGGATCAGATAAATTCTTCGGTCATGTTATCCCAAGAAAGCAAGATGGCTCAAGAAGTCAAGAAAGTTCAAGGATCTCAATAGAGAATGGATATGCCTGTACTTTAATAATCAATTGTGTGTTCATTAACAAAACCTTGGTTGCTCAATTTCAATAGTTTCCAGTATGTGAACCCATGAACCTTGGTTGCTCAATTTCATGGTTTCCAATATGAACGTGCTAAGATATCATCCCATTTGAGTACAACTATCTCCATCTCAAACAACTTTGCATTTGAGTGTAGCTATCTCCACCACACAAACAACTTTGCATTTGAGTACAACTATCTCCACGTCAAACAACTTTACATTTGATTCCCCTGAAATCGTAATATTGGCCCAACTTTGAAGTGTGGTGGAGCATGATAGTTCACTACAATTGATCTTCCTCATCTCCAAAAAACTACCTTGCACATAAGTGCAAAAGAAATATTTACACACAGAGGAAAATTGTCTCCTAGAGATAGAGGTGCAGAGGTTCTCTCTTCTTGAGAGAGAGGGTAGAGACATGGTTCTCCTCTATGGAGACATATACTAGATAGAATTCTCTCTCAATGATACATTTTTCTCTTCTATAGAGAAAATTGTCTCCTTGAGAGAGAGGAGGAAAGACATGGTTCTCCTCTATAGAGACATAGAGCAGATAGAGAGAAATTGAGAGAGAACTCTCAGTTTTCATCCACCAAGTTTAAAGGAGAGAGCTCACGACTCTAACTTGCCCCTGTTACCATTGTGCCTTACGTGTTCAACTCTCCGATCATTGCTCACCATTTTTCCCCTCCTTTCAAAAATGCACACACAAAAGTGCTTTTGAGAGATAGGTGACCCCCATGAGTGACCATAAGAGTTAGTTATGAATGAAAGGGAGAGTGATCGTGTTCCTCAACAACTTGATATCGTGTGTGCATGGTTAAATGACACGAGGCACAAAAATCCATTATATCTTTTGTCAAGGAAAAATGCTATCCTCATAAATTCAAGAATGTAACCTTTTGAAAAATAATATTTCTAAGATGAATTTGGGTCCAACTCCCCGATTTCAACCAATGAATATGGCACCAAAATGCTGGTTTGCTATTAATTAATTAAAAGGCATAAATTGTCGAGCATAAACCTTCAAACAAAAGAATTTTGAACAAAAGAATTAAAGCTGCGATAACCTTAGGCAAAATCTAGTGCCTTTTAGATTCATCGGACGCCGACTTTGAGTGGTATAAAAGGTGCTTGAGTTGGAGACGGAGGGGAGGCTAGCGTGGAATGAGAGGGCTAGGGCGAGGGGGAGAGGGAGAGGGACGAGGAGAGGGTGCTGGAGGCGAGGGCTCGCTTCTGGGCAATGCGAGGGAAGCTAGGGCGAGGGAGGGTGGCCGAGGCGAGTTGGGCAAGGGTACGCAAAGGTTAATTAATTAATGGGGCTCGTTAGAGCCCCATTAATTATAACGAGCCCCATTAATTAATTAATGGGCATATGAATAGAGGGGAGATTAGCACAAAGACGCACAAAATCCTTTACATAATGTAACCTTTAAAAAGGGATCATAGTTAAAAAAAGGCACATCAATGCACGTTCCCACGTTGTCCGGACGGTTAAGGCGTATGAAAGAGCCGTTAATACAAATGTCTGAAAAGAACACTCGGAGTGTGTTACGAACACAGAGAGAGGAGGGGCAAATGTGAGAAACCTGTAGGCAGACGTATTCTTGTATATGCGCGCTCTCTAGAGAATGTGGCAAATTGGCGCAGTTGCCCTCCGGGATTGCACGTGCCTGTCCAGCGGCTATAGCTATGGCGAAGTTTCATGCTCTTTTCAGCTCAGCTGCCATCGCAGCAGGCCCTCACCGCACGGCATGGTGGCTGTGGAGGCCAGCACAGAGAGAGTAAAGGGATCCCGCGTTGGTGCAAGAGAGAGAAGGCTCCATAAAGCACACGACGAGAGGAGAAGACGGGAACAGAGCAAGGGCAAATATCCCGAGTGGGCTAGGTGGGTATGGTATGTGTATAGACATGCATATGTATGAGTTTGAATACCTATCTATGGACATGTATACATTCATGGATGTCATGTTATACATGCATACATATAACGTATGCATGATCGTTATGTGCCTATGATCTTTATATATACATTCATACATACATATTTCTTAGGTGGTACAGGCCTCATGAGTGATGCGTGCATTTTCCTCTCTCTCTCTCTCTCTCTCACACACACACACACACACACACACACACACACATGCACACACATCGCCGCACGTGTGCACACATGTGTGCATGCATGGGACGAGGAAGGAGGGTTTTAGGTTAACTGCTTGTCTTTTTTCCTTCATTTTTCGGTTGTGGTTGGGGAAAAAATGGGGTTTCTTGTTGTAAGGTCTGAGTGGGCAAAGCTTTTCGGGGAGGTAGGATTTTGGAGGAGGCGTGCAAGAACGATAAAGAGCTACGGGAAATCATTGGAGACAGCACGGGCAACGCAGAAGAGATGCGGAAACGCGTATTGTTGCAAAATCCATACTCCCTCACAGATAGATGTCTTCATGATTGAGATGGTTTTTTTCCCCTTTTCTGCCATGAATGCCTATTTTCTATCTGCTTATACTTTAGGTGACAGTTTTTGAAGATGCACTTTTCATTCTTGTATTAGCTTGACAAGGATGGCAAGAGCAGAGATGAGGAGGTTTTAATATTTTTGAATGAAGAACCTGTATGTTGCAGGTCGAGGAGAGGGTACGGAGGAAAGGGCGAGACTTTCTACAACCTAAGACAGGGTCGGCTGTGCCCATGAAGGTGTCTTTCAGAGAGTATGTTCCCGCATTTCATCTCCAGCTTCCAATGCTTGAACCTTCTTTTTGAATAAGGATCTACATTCTGCCTCAGAAATTATATCTACTTGAAATCTTTATATTATTTTTTGGACGTTATGTGCATGTACGAACACACACAGAGGCATGCACATACACATATGTACCTACATACATACACGTTTTTTTTTTTGTGAACACACACACGCACGCACGCACGCACGCACATACACATACATCATACAAAGTTCAAGCATACAGACGTACATGAATACATATACACACATACATGCACACACATACATATGTACATGCATGCATGCACGCATCACACACACACACACACACAAACACACACACACACGCACACACACATTTATATACATACGTACTTATGTCCTTACCTACTTACCTACCTACTTGCCTGTCTATCTACCTACCTCATGCATGAATGCATACATATATACATACATGCATAGATGCAAATATGTGTGTATATGTATATTGTGATAGACATATTGTATATGTAATATACATACATACATACATACACATATGTGTGTATATGTATATTGTGATACATATTGTGCACTGGGGTCCTTGCTTGTGGGATACATACATACATACATACATACACATATGTGTGTATATGTATATGTATATTGTGATAGACATATTGTGCACTGGGATCCTTGCTTTGGCAGCTGCCACCATCTCCTCTGGGCTGCACGTCCACTGGAAATCTTCTTTAGTACACCTTTTGTTTCTTTCATTGATGGGATGCTAAAAATTTGTATTCCATGAAGCACTTATGACTTTGCTGAGTTTTTCCCCTTGCAGATTTGATGCCTCCAATTCATACATTTGGATTGAGCTTTATAGCTCTCCGTCAGAAAAAGATGTTGATGTTATTGGTAGCGTAAGTACGGTTTCCTTTTACTGGATCATCCTTTTTATGACTGAATTATGCAAATTTTATCAATACTAGATGGAATGTAGCCATTGCTGCAATGTGTAATGAGAATCCACATGTGAAGCATTGTTGAGTGATCTTAAAACAGCTCTGGCTGAGCATTTTGTCTATGCAGTGCTCTGCCTGATCATTTTGTATGTCCAACGCAGGTCTTTCGCTCATGGTATTTGTTGGGTCGACTAGGAGCTTTCAATACTCTGAACATGCAGGTGCCCTTGAAAAATATAAAGCCAATTGTTGTTGATTTCTTTAAACCCAACAACCTTTATGTATTGTCAATATCTCTATATTTGGACCAACTTGTTGACACCGTGTAAGGTCGTCTTCTCTCTTTTCAAGTATGAAAGATGTTACAAGGGTCAAGTGCTATAGAAGCCATGCATTCTAGCTTGAGTGTGATGAGCAGTGCATTATGTTAGGAAAGTGGGTATGCATGCTTTTTCAGTGTTTGATAATGTAGGCTGTCTTCTCTGTTTTCAAGTATGAAAGATGTTACAAGGGTCAAGTGCTATAGAAGCCATGCATTCTAGCTTGAGTGTGATGAGCAGTGCATTATAAATGTGATTCCCTCGGCTCGACTCTAGGAGGGATCGAAGCCGTTTATAATAGATATGGGATAGGCTTTTTGGAGGTCGTCCTCCCATTTGCTATTGTGCATTAAATATCCCATAATCCTATAAGGTTCCCAAACCTTAGTGTAATGGGTCAAAAAGACCCTTGACTTCTCTCATCCCTCCAGGGCGCACGAGAGAGAGAGCCGGGCCTCAGGTTGGCTGACCCCTCGTGGGTGTTGGTGGTGCTTGAAGCTGCGCTTCTGCCCTGAACTTTGACATGGTATCAGAGCCACACCTTTGCTACGCTCGCCCTGGTGTCATCTTGCTCCTCCCGCCTTGTCATGTGCACAGTGTGTATCTACCGTGTGCTACACGCACACAAGACTAGCTTCGAGGTTGGGGAAGCTTGGAGCTAGGCAGGCTGATTGACGAGCTGAGTTAGGGATAGACTAACGCGCGGGCAACCAAATATGGACGGGCGGGCACCCAAGTGTGGACGCCCGATGACCGGCCAAGAGTCTATAAAAGGGTGACCAAGGTTAGTCATTAGGATATAGAGTCTTGCGTGTCTTTGTGAGAGCTCTATGGTCAGGAGCTTGGATCTAATGCAGACGTGCACCTGCTTTATGCAGCTGAGGCCGGCAGTAGTCTCGAGGCCCGCAAGGGTAGCTTCGTGGCGGTATGGGACGTCACGAGGTAGAGATTGGTTGGTACGTTCAACTAGTTGGCTCAGCTCGTGGCTCGGTGGGGACAGCCAAGACTGTCAAGGTTGGGAGGTGAGTCAGGCCTACAGGTCCGTCATGTTTGTTTGGTTTGTTTGCAGGTTTTGAGTCTTGTACCAGGAGCGTTCTATGAGGAGATCCTACCCATGTAGCGTCCTCCTCAACACGATTCTTCCACTTGATCTTGTATTCTGTGAGTGGCGTATTTCGCAATCGTCTTTCACGAAATCCAAGTATCTTTTCCGGTTCGTGTGGGACAAATGTCATATCCTTGACATCTATGATTTCTTGAGGAGTAACTAATTGGTCTGTTCCACCCAGTACTTCCTTAAGTCTACTGACATGAAATACGGGATGAACTTTCACATGAGAAGGCAAATCCAGTTCATATGTAACTGAACCAATCCGGCGTGTAATCCGAAATGGTCCACAGTATCTAGGAGATAATTTCGGAGATTGAGCTGTCTGTAAAGTCTCGGAACCTTTGGGAACTCGCAAATACACCATCGTTCCTTCATAGAACTCTCTGGGTGAACGATGTCTATTAGAATAAAATCTGTCTCTGTCTTGAGCACTTCTAATAGATTCCTTTGCAACTTGTAACATTTCTTCCATATCTTGTAAAAAATTACGTGCTGCATCGTGTTGAAGTCCTAAAAATCCCACTGTAACAGGTGATGTAGGTTGAAAATAGTACATAAGCATAAAAGGACTAAAATCTGTACTCGTATGCGTAGTATTGTTATATGCAAATTCTAACATAGAAAGATAATCCTCCCATGATCTCTGTCTTTTGGAGACATATGCACGAAGCATATCCTCCAAAATTTGATTCACTCTTTCAGTTTGGGCATTAGATTGTGGATGATCTGAGGAACTCAAATTTAAAGTTGTTTTCAACTTCTCAGAAACAAGCCTCCAAAAGTCACTTGTAAACAATCCCTATCACTAACTATCTCCTGCGGTAACCCATATAGTCTTAACAATTGCTCGATAAACTGCCTTGCCAATTGCGTAGTTGTAACAGTCTTCCGTGTCGGTAAAAATCTAGCCATTTTTGTCAAGCGAGGATCCACCACAACCCAAATAGAATCGTGGCCTTAACGTGTTCTCGGCAATCCAGTAATAAAATCCATGGAAATACTTTTCGATTTATTACCTGGGATTTGCAAAGGATGCAACATCCCAGCCTCTCTAAAGCGTTCATCTTTATTTGCTTGACAAACTTGACTCTTGAGAACATAATCTTCTACATACCCTTTTATCTTTGGCCAGTAAAAAGTGTATTTCACTAAAGTTAATGTCTCGTGTACTCGAGGGTGTCCAGCAGAAGGGGCGTCGTGACACTCCTTAAGAATCTTGGACCTAATGTCCGGGACCTGTGGTACACAAATTTTGTCATTACGAAATAGTAAACCATTCCGAATCATCCACTGGTTTTTCGTAGCTTGAATGGTAGACTGCTCAGTCTCACTGAGTCTTGGTCAATCAATGAGCTCGCATCCTGGATCCTCTGCCAATATGGACTAAAATAACTATCAGTTCTGCAAAGCTCTCTCAATGACTGAAATAAGTCAGTAGAAATCTCGGTGAACGACAAAGTATTCACCTCTCTAATCCGACTAAGCGTATCTGCTACACTATTCATGGACTCCTTTAACTTGCATTAACTTAGCCCATTGAGCTTTTCTTCCTCGCAAATCATTGGCATCACACACATGATTGACCTGCTGCTAACTGAATCTTTTTGCCATTGTCATATGGTTGAAACTGGAAGTGGACCTGCTACTTAATCATCTCGGTGAACGACAAAGTATTCACCTCTCTAATCCGACTAAGTGCATCTGCTACACTATTCATGGACTCCTTTAACTTGCATTAACTTAGTCCATTGAGCTTTTCTTCCTCGCAAATCATTGGCATCACACACATGATTGACCTGCTGCTAACTGAATCTTTTTGCCATCGTCATATGGTTGAAACTGGAAGTGGACCTGCTACTTATGTAGCCATGTGTCCACAATCTCCTTGGTACGTTGCTTTTGCTCGCCCCCAAACTGTTCCGGAGTAATGTTGGGGCCTAAAGCAGATGCCAAGGTATCCATGCCCGAGAGAGTAGACAGGGCAGTGGTCAATAAAGAGATGGAATTTAGTAAAGCCTGCATCTGCGCGGCAACTTGTGCTTGACGTTCCGAGAAAGAAGCTTTGAAAGTAACTTTAAACTCCTGAAAATTAGATTTAGTTACAAAATCTTCGAAAAGATTGCCAGCGGCCTCAGTAGCCGGCAAGTCTTCACGTTCGGGAATGGGTTCCATCTCCGATTCTTGGGTCGACATCTTGAAGAGGGCAAGTGAGAGAAAATCTTGGCTGGAAGCAAGGAAGAGTGCTAGAGAGTACGAGGAGATGTGTGGCGATAAGCCCACTTTAGGCGTATTTTATAGGTCTCGAACTTATTGAAGGGGGATCGGGGGCTCACATGTTGTGGTAGCCAGATGTGCATGGGTACTTGCTCTAGGTATGTCATATGCATTTACATCCTAGCAGATTGAGCTGATCCCCTTTGGGTGGGGAAGATGACATAGTCCTCGAGAAGAAGGCTCCATGACTAGATTCCTCCCGTGTGGAGTCATGGAGTTCTTGTGTGGTTGGTTCCAAGACCACTATGATGATATTCTCCTTTTACATATTTTCCTTCACCATGGCTGTCATGTTGTGACACGTCTGAGAATTGACATAAATGCGTCAATTTGTGCTTGTGGAAGTGTCAAGAGGGTATCGCCTTGACTAGCCTATACGCTCACCACCATTCATAGTGTTTTGTCCTTCAATTAGTTGTAACAGTTTGTAACCACTTACAAGCTCCATATTAAGAGAGCCTGTCACACTTGTAACACACAACTCATATATACATCTCATCTTGCAATACACTTAGTTTTAACTCTTCTTGCAATACACTTATATATACATCTCATCTTGCAATACACTTAGTTTTAACTCTTCTTGGTATTCACGTTCATCTCTTCCACCGTGCCTCTATGCGCAGCTATGGAAGCTTGCAGCCTCTAACCAGGATTTTTCCTCACATCTTGGTTCTCTGCACCTTCACACACTGAACAAGCAACTTCTGGCAGAACATGGAAAAATTGGAGATTCAGCTAGAAATTGGCATGGAGCTTTCGGGTCTGTTTATGCTCTTGATTTGTCTGATCTTGAATTCTGTGGCCTCAAACATCTGTTCTTATATTAAGCTACATACGAACAGCTGGCGCAAATTGCATGCAAAAACTTAAGATAAAATTCCAAGTTCTACCTCCAAGGCTGGAGACGGTTTCAAATCTCGAGATGGGAAGAGCTATCTCAATTAGCTAAGTGAGGCTTCATACAAAAAAAGTTGATCAGCTCTATCTATTCGTCTCTAATTTCTCTCTCTCTCTCTCTCTCTCTCTCTTCGCTGTTCGCCTGGGCTGGCTCGCCTCTGTCTACGCTGTTCGCCCGCCCCCCCCCCCCTCTCTCTCTCTCTCTCACACACACACACACACACACACACACACACACACACTGTTCGCCCGTCGCTTCACTATTCGCCCCTACTCTCCGCCCTCTCTCTCTCTCTCTCTCTCTCTCTCTCTCTCTATGATAGAATACTAAATGTATGAATGAGCTTGATCTCATACTCAATGGATGAGCTATGGTGGATGGAAATGAGCCATATCATAAAGCTAGTAATTAAGCACTAGTTAAGCATGATTAGGGAGACTTAATCACAGCATAATAACAACATGAATGGGGCAATAGAATTCGTGTTTCTTCATTAGGAATAGCCTCTTAAATAGGCATGATACAACCTTTACAAAGAGCCAAAAGGCATCTCCTAAAATCTCTCCATCTCCCCAAAGGTCATTGTCCTTTCACACACACAAGAGGTACTACATACATCATCAGTTATGTCATGACAGAATCTACCTCGTTTACTTGATCCTCTAGCTTTTACATTGCCTTTAACCTTAGGCCATGAAGTACCCTTCAACCTTAGTTCATTTGACATGACTTTGGATCATTCCTTCTAACACCCTTCCTTGATCAAGGCATGTCATAGTGTAATACCCTTCCTTGACCAATACATTGCATAAAAGAAAATAGCATGGCTCATAGGGAGCATAGCTCTACATTGCATGAAAGAGATAGCATAGCTCATAGGGAGCATAGCTCTAAAAACTGAAAAAACATAAACATGAAAACATGTCTCTCCAATACTCCATATCCATGAACATTGTGCCTCATGTGCACCATCATGTGTTGAGCATGGAAACCCAACTCCCATCAATCCCCCCTTGTGGGCTACATGGCCAACGTAGGAGAACTGTGAGCATACATCATATCACATGACCTACATCATCGGTGGTCAGAGGTGAACATACATCTTGAGTAAAGGAGTGCATCATCATGGCTTTAGAAAGCCCATTCATCATCAGGTACCTCTTCATCATCATAAGAGGTGGATATATGATTACATTGTTCAGTGGTAGTAGTGTTGGCTGCATTGGTTGAAGTGCTAGCAATGTTTGCTTCCACTTTGTTGTAGCATTTGTCTGCTAGATGTCCTGGCTTTCCACAAATGGTGCATTGACGCTTTGGTTTGTCTTTGTGGTAGCAGTTCTTTATGGTGTGTCCCATTCTTCCACAGTGTGAGCATTGAAGAGCTTTACCATTTTGTTTTTGAACAAGATATGCAGGAGTCATAAATTCTGTGGTGGCCCTTCCTTTAAGTTTCTTTTCTTCTTCTAGAAGGACACTTTCAATGCCTTCTAAAGTGGGATCATGCATATACTTCAAAGTGGGCATTATGGTGTCATATTCAGGAGGCATAGATTTGAGAAGTATAGCAATGGCATCACTTTCTTTGACTGTTTCATTTATGGCTTCTAGTTGAGCCATTATGCTCTTCATTTTGTTGATATGAGACGCAAGTGTCTCTTCCATTTTTAGCTCCAAGCTGTAAAAGTCAACCTTTAAACTGATTTTACTGTGTAGACCTTGTGCTCCAAAAGATTTGTCAAGTGTGTTTCAAGCTATTTGTGACGAGTTACCATTACCAATGTAATGAATGTAACTATCTTCCAATCCAAGAGCAATGAGAGCAAGAGCTTTCTCATCCTTGGTTTGCCATGAGATTTCCCCTTCTCTACTGTTGGGCTTAGGTATAGATCCATTGACGATGCCCCAAACACCATCTTTCATCAACAAAAACTTCATTTTGACTTGCCATGTGTGGAAGTCATGGCCATTGAATTTTTTAATGAGGATTTGAGATGAACATCTCCATGAGAAGGTCTTACCAAACAATGGCAGTGTCTAGTCTCATGAGAAATAGGAGAGTTCAAAAACTAGAAGGCATCATCACCATACAAGTGCATGTTGTTACTTAGAAATTCCCCAAACCCTAAAGCTCTAGCATGATGATAGTAGTAGGTTCTAGTTTTTACCCGCATCCTTGGCTTTCTGAATTTTCTTGTGCTTTTGAGGGATTTTCTCACATATGATTCATTTGAGGATTCTGCATCACTTTCCGTCATGATAATGTTGAAGAGGATTTTAAATTGTGATGTTTATTATTACATCATCACAATACCATATGATAGTGAAGTACAAAATCATATTGGATTAGCTCAAACCTTATTCATTCATATGAAGGCTGTCCCTAAAACAGAGTTGACTTTGAGTGTTTCATTGAAGCTTCAACTACATAACCCTGGTCTTTTGCTGATTGCGGGCTGAATACTCAACCATTTCACAAACTTTTTGGTGCAAAAGAAAGCTAAGAGGCGGCGCTTTCAGCGTGTAGCTGCCCGAGGGTTCAATCGCCAGCATCGCGTCGCCATTACGCCTGCAAATCGGCGGCTTTTTTTTGCAAAAAAAAAAAAAAACGGCTACAGCAGGAGACATGGTCCATGGTTTACTAATTCCTTTGGTGAGCACTTTAGCAATGATATGAAGCTTATACATATTGAATTTCATAAGCATTGATGCACTGTAGCTGCTGCTTCAAGTCATTCATCAGTTTTCAAAGTGTCTGGAGTGTTGAGGCTCATATCAGTGATTTACTCACTTGTTTTGGATGGTGTTGAGCTCAATAGCTTAGCAAATCACTGCTATTCATTGTGTTCAAAGCATTTTAAGTGAATCATTTGGGAAGACCTTCAATGAAACACTCCAAGTCAACTCTGTTTTAGGGACAGCCTTCATATGAATGGATAAGGTTTGAGCTAATCCAATATGATTTTGTACTTCACTATCATATGGTATTGTGATGATGTAATAATAAACATCACAATTTAAAATCCTCTTCAACATTATCATGACGGAAAGTGATGCAGAATCCTCAAATGAATCATATGTGAGAAAATCCCTCAAAAGCACAAGAAAATTCAGAAAGCCAAGGATGCGGGTAAAAACTAGAACCTACTACT
Organism: Cibotium barometz; assembly: GCF_041138505.1. Taxonomy (NCBI): domain Eukaryota; kingdom Viridiplantae; phylum Streptophyta; class Polypodiopsida; order Cyatheales; family Cibotiaceae; genus Cibotium; species Cibotium barometz. Next base: position 30,284,718 of record NC_141049.1, read on the forward strand.
ATCATCATGCTAGAGCTTTAGGGTTTGGGGAATTTCTAAGTAACAACATGCACTTGTATGGTGATGGTGCCTTCTAGTTTTTGAACTCTCCTATTTCTCATGAGACTAGACACTGCCATTGTTTGGTAAGACCTTCTCATGGAGATGTCATCTCAAATCCTCGTTAAAAAATTCAATGGCCATGACTTCCACACATGGCAAGTCAAAATGAAGTTTTTGTTGATGAAAGATGGTGTTTGGGGCATCGTCAATGGATCTATACCTAAGCCCAACACTAGAGAAGGGGAAATCTCATGGCAAACCAAGGATGAGAAAGCTCTTGCTCTCATTGCTCTTGGATTGGAAGATAGTTACATTCATTACATTGGTAATGGTAACTCGTCACAAATAGCTTGGAACACACTTGACAAATCTTTTGGAGCACAAGGTCTACACAGTAAAATCAGTTTAAAGGTTGACTTTTACAGCTTGGAGCTAAAAATGGAAGAGACACTTGCGTCTCATATCAACAAAATGAAGAGCATAATGGCTCAACTAGAAGCCATAAATGAAACAGTCAAAGAAAGTGATGCCATTGCTATACTTCTCAAATCTATGCCTCCTGAATATGACACCATAATGCCCACTTTGAAGTATATGCATGATCCCACTTTAGAAGGCATTGAAAGTGTCCTTCTAGAAGAAGAAAAGAAACTTAAAGGAAGGGCCACCACAGAATTTATGACTCCTGCATATCTTGTTCAAAAACAAAATGGTAAAGCTCTTCAATGCTCACACTGTGGAAGAATGGGACACACCATAAAGAACTGCTACCACAAAGACAAACCAAAGCGTCAATGCACCATTTGTGGAAAGCCAGGACATCTAGCAGACAAATGCTACAACAAAGTGGAAGCAAACATTGCTAGCACTTCAACCAATGCAGCCAACACTACTACCACTGAACAATGTAATCATATATCCACCTCTTATGATGATGAAGAGGTACCTGATGATGAATGGGCTTTCTAAAGCCATGATGATGCACTCCTTTACTCAAGATGTATGTTCACCTCTGACCACCGATGATGTAGGTCATGTGATATGATGTATGCTCACAGTTCTCCTACGTTGGCCATGTAGCCCACAAGGGGGGATTGATGGGAGTTGGGTTTCCATGCTCAACACATGATGGTGCACATGAGGCACAATGTTCATGGATATGGAGTATTGGAGAGACATGTTTTCATGTTTATGTTTTTTCAGTTTTTAGAGCTATGCTCCCTATGAGCTATGCTATCTCTTTCATGCAATGTAGAGCTATGCTCCCTATGAGCCATGCTATTTTCTTTTATGCAATGTATTGGTCAAGGAAGGGTATTACACTATGACATGCCTTGATCAAGGAAGGGTGTTAGAAGGAATGATCCAAAGTCATGTCAAATGAACTAAGGTTGAAGGGTACTTCATGGCCTAAGGTTAAAGGCAATGTAAAAGCTAGAGGATCAAGTAAACGAGGTAGATTCTGTCATGACATAACTGATGATGTATGTAGTACCTCTTGTGTGTGTGAAAGGACAATGACCTTTGGCCACAGTGGGTTAGGCGATCAGCTTCCACATTTACATATGGGCAAGAGATTGTGGAGTATACAGATGCATATACATATCTTGGGGTAGTATTCAGTGGGCCAGTGTTTTCGATGAGGAGAGCAGCAGAGACTAGATTGACTAGAGCACATGCAGCCCTGGGTGGTTTGGAGAGGATGTGTTCGCAGGTTCAGTTTCAGGAACCTCGAACGAAACTTTGGCTTTTTGATACTCTAGTGACATCAGCTATGCTTTATGGAGTGCAGATATGGGGACCTTCAGTGGGCCATCATAGCGCAGGCGGGTGGAGAGGTATGGAGAGGCCTTTGGTATCTATGATTGCTAGGATTATAAGAGCCAAGGCCGTGGTACCTCATGAGATTATTCGAGCAGAGCTGGCGGCTGCCCCTCTGGTGATTGAGGCTCTTACGAGATCAGTCTCCTACATACATGGCTTGTGGGATCTCACCCGAGACAGATATGCACGCCTCGCCCTGGAGTCCTCCCGACAGTTAGCTTTACAGGGAGACACGGCTTGTTGGTATGGACAGATGACATCTTGGTTCCAGGCACATGGTTTTAGCATGGACAGATTGCCTCCCTTCCAGTATTCTCTAGAGGCACCCTCTCTCACTCTCACACGGACAGAGATTACCAGACTCATCCGTCAGGATTTAGTTCAGCTGGACATTAGGAGGACATGGATACAGCCGACTGAGGAGCTGGGCACGAAGATGGCTTTCTACAGAGAGCATTTTCTTCAGCTCACAGCAGATGGTTTTGTGATCAGACCCAGTTACATGGATGTACACTTGTCTCATGCAGTACGATGTGCTATTGGTCAGATTCGCACATCCTCACACCAGCTTGAGATTGAGATTGGCCGATATAGAGGTATACCAGCTGAGGCCAGGATATGCCGAGTATGCCATGGGGAGCCAGAGACAGAGCTGCATTATATATGCCATTGTACTGCATACTATGAGATACGTGGTCGTTTCCACTGTTTATTCAGAGAGGGTTTTGGACCTCTTTCCAGAGTCATGGGGTACCAGGACCAGAGGTGTTTGGGATTGTTCTTGCTTGAGCTGCGGAGACATAGAGATAGCCTGCTTAGGCACACAGAGAGCCAGACTCAGAGGCACATTACAGATTTCTTTAGTCCAGCCATCACTGTGCCAGATGGACCACAGCAGCAGCAGGACATGGATACCGCCCACACCAGGGGTACACTGATTGATCGTGCGATTGAGCTTGGGTGGTTCAGACGCCCACGACCACGGAGGGGGGCATCCCAGCATAGACGGAGGTTGCAGCGGCAGATTCGGATTATTCTTGCGAGGCATGCGGGACACCCAGTCAGGGTGCTGACCACAGAGGATATTGAGGAGATTCGCCAGTGTCCGATGCGGCACATACTATGAGATGGAGGCACCTCCATAGTGTACCCCTCCGTCCCACATGATATTGTATCCCTTCACTATATTCCACTCACCTCCATAGCGTACCCCCCCCCTCGCTATATTCCAGTTCCAGTTTCATTTTCTAGGTACCAGTAGTATCATCTTTATTTTTCATTTTTCTGGGTTTTTTTATCCAGACATTGTATCAGATCCACCATGATGTAACTTTTGGTCTCATAGGTCATTATGGCCTTTTGAAGACGTTAATATAACATTTCATTTCATTTCATTTCTCTCTCTCTCTCTCTCTCTCTCTCTCTCCCCCTCTGATCTGTCCCATAGGTCGGATTCGGCCTCCCGTGGACGTTAATATAACTTTCTTTCTTTCTTTCTTTCTCTCTCTCTCTCTGCTTCGCTATTCGCCCCCCCCCCTCTCTCTCTCTCTTCGCTGTTCGCCCGTCGCTTCTCTGTTGTTCGCTGTTCGCCTGGGCTGGCTCGCTCTCTCTCTCTCTCTCTCTCTCTCTCTCTCTCTCTCTCTCTCTCTCTCTCTCTCTCTCTCTCTTCACTGTTCGCCCGCCTCTCTCTCTCTCTCTCTCTCTCTCTCTCTCTCTCTTCGTCTCTCTCCTGCCTGGGTTGGCTCGCAGTGTCACCAGGCACATTTCCAGGATCCCTGCACGAAGGGGTGGTTGTTTGACACACTAGTCACCCTTGCTTTGATGTATGCTGCAGCAGTATGGGCACCTGGGTCGCCACCTCCACATGATCTCAGATAGAGAGGCCTCAGATTCTCATGCTCTCACGTGGCAACCCTCCGTCCCACATGACATTGTCCGGACGGAGTTTGCTGCACCTCCCATGCTAGTAGAGGCCCTCTTCCAGACGATTTGCTTCATATAGAGGATCAGAGATATGCCATCAGATCGACATAGAGCTTTTGAGGCGTCCAGGCAGCTTGCAGAGAGTGGAGATAGGAGATCATGGTATTCACAGATGATACAGTGGCTCACTCAGCATGGTCTTGACATAGATCACCTGCCACCTCACCACACATCCAGCTTTCTTACAGTGAGAGGAACAGAGTCCTTCGGCAGGACTTATGGCAGCGATACACTCAAGAGACTTGGATTACACCGAGTCAGTCTGTACTGTCGAGATGCTATACCACAGAGATCAGTTTATGCGTATCTCAGCGGATGGATTCATACAGAGACCTGGATACATGGATGTGTACATGCCTCACAGTGCCTAAGTGGGGATTGGCCAGCTCAGAGTTTCATCACACCAGCTTGAGATCGAGGGCAGCACGGATCCCCAGAGCAGAGAGGATGTGAGAGTGAGGAGGAGGTTGAGAGTGAGGAACATTATGTATGTAGATGCAGAGCATATAGTGTCATTAGAGAGAGATACACCACCATCTTCAGTGGACATCCCTCAGTCCGCCAGATCATGGAGTCCGCAAACCAGCGCAGATTTGGCTAGTTCTTGTTAGAGACACAGCGCCACAGAGAGACACTGCTACGGACTCATACCACAGGGAGAGGTGGGCGATAGCTCTAGCTCACTGATTTCTTCCAGAGATCTATCCCAGTGCTTATTCTGACACAGGAGGGGGTTACACTTCAGCGCACTGCGGAGACCGAGAGCGCCAAGCTACCAGACTCCCAGACTACATCATAGGGAGATTCCAAAGATACGGGCTCGACATCAGCACCATATCCAGGAGCGGCTAGCTCACTTACACTCACAGTTGGAGATATGCTCCGAGGTATTTTTGCCTCGCCATCGCCTATGTATCACATATTACACCCCCCATTATGGTACTGGTTGGAGCTAGACAGATCTGCATTGCATTCTTGTGCATATAGGTTGCATATTGAGTCTCTAGCAGTAGTGCTCCATCCATCACACCCCCCCACTAGCTCAGTACTTTCATAGTTTATTTCATGTTCATTTTGTCCTTTTTTTTTCTGGACATCCAGAAGACATTGACAGTTGTACATTGATTTGTCTCATAGGTCGAGTTCGGCCTCTAGTAGACGTTAATACAGCTTTCTTTCTTTCTCTCTCTCTCTCTCTCTCTCTCTCTCCTCCCCCTTTTGTTTTCGTAATGGTTGGTTGATTAGATTGTGAAAATGTAATACAAAGCAAAGGTCACATGACCTGCTATACAAACATGTACATAGAGGCCATCAAACCGCACACACTAAAAGGCCACATGAGACATGCCCACCGTACGAAGAACATGTAATCAGGGGTTAGGTTGCGCCTTGCTGGACATGACCTTTCACCCTTGATTCTGAATCAAAGATGAAAGCATTTCGCATGAGCCAATTATGCGAAAGACCCAACCATCAAAAGAAAACAAAGAAGACCTCATGTTGCTGATTGTTCCCCCTTGGCTGATCATGTCCAAGCACCCACTGCCTGGGTGACAAAGTGTGTCCAGTCGCCATTTGCCACACTGAAGAGATGAACTCCCATATCTGGCGAGCCACCGGGCAAGAAATAAACTTGTGCCGACCAAATTCTGGACAAGTATGGCAGAAGAACTAGTTGCCATTTGAAAGTCTCCGATGCCGAAGGGCAGTGGCCAAAGGTAGGCCCCCAACCATGACTCGCCAAATAAAAACTTTGCCTTGAAAAGGAAGCTTGGAATGCCAACCACATAATAGGACTCTCTCTCTCTCTCTCTCTCTCTGTGTGTGTGTGTGCAAATCGGGCTTTTTTCTCTTTTTACCAAGCTTAGCTATTCTTCCAAAAGCTGTAATCATTTTGTCGCCGGTCGCTTAAGATCTCTCTCTCTCTCTCTCTCTCTCTTTGTCTCTTTGATAGTACAAACAATACTCCATATTGCATGCTTTACAAAATCCTTGCTCCTCAATTGTACACATGCTGAAGCTCTCTCGCACTTGATAAAGAAAACGAAGCTTTTTTTATTATCCTTTTTCTCTTATATTTACAGGCTTTCTATAGGCTTCAAAAAAGTATACGACTTCAAAAAGCCTTTAGTTAAAAATAACTAAAGCTCTCATAGCTTCCTAAAAATCTCTCGAGAAAAATACTTCAGATATCATTTACAAAGAACCATGATGACATACGATGTAGAAATGAACGGGAGTCCGCTGAGATCCCAAAAAACCTGATACCCAACCCAATGCCGATGTGACGATATCAAACGGAAAAGAGCAAAGCTGATGTAGATGAATATGGGCACACGCACACGTTTCCGGCCGAACATGTGTCAAAAAGCCGAGCAAAAAATTCCCTTCCCAATGTGAAGGGATCGCTCTTCTCTTTGGTTAGGAAAGAGGGAGGAATTGCGTGAACACTTGGTTCAAGTGCTGAGACAATTGTTGTCCAAGTTTTTCTACGCTTAGAGAGACCTCCAAGTGATCATGGAGGGAATGGAATGTCTTCTGCAATTTGTGATATGCACCTTTTGAGGGCCACGGGCTCGGCTTGTTGCTGTTGGCTTAAAGCATTTATTTCCAGTTGTTGCTGTTGCTTGAATTCATTGATTTCAAGCAGCGGATTGGCTTGCACTTGATGACGTGTGGGTGAAGAGTAGGAGCTTGAAGCTCCTGAGAATCTATTAAGCAGCTTGAAGAAGATGCCGAGCTATGCTTTGATACCTACGATGTATACTGAATACGCTTTGATACCTATGATGTATACTGAATATGTACAAGATCAAGCTTACAGGAGAGGTTGAGACACTTGAAGGAATTCCAAAGGAAGATCCAAAACCCAATTGAACGAAAAAAAGCTCAAGTCATACTGAAAAAGAAATGCTAACAAGATCAATTGGATGGCCATAATGTATGACCAAATCTAATCACCCAGCTGAGGTAAAATTTGGAGCCAGGCTCATCGGAAGAATGCAAAGTAGAAAAGGAAGATTTATCAATGCTTTTTTATGTGCATAGTATTTTTAATCTCTGACTTGATGGACTGGTTTGAGCAGGTCTCAAAACTTCCAGCGGATCAAGGGTTGAGCTATAATGAGAAAGCGGAGGAAGGAGTTTTGCCTGCATATTTTCACAATATTGGGGTCTTGGAGTTCCAAGATAATTGGGGAAGAGTCTGGTATGAGTCACAGTAACCTGTTTAATTGCCTAGTGCCTTTGACTATGAGCACGCTTTGTTAAGTAAGTTTTGTATCCTTTTATATTTGTGTGAATCTTCACAGTGAATCTGACTTAGTTATGTTTTTTTGGGCAGGGCGGATTTGGGCACTGCTGATCCACTGGCATTGGATGTTTTCATTAATTCTCTTGCTGCTGTGAGCTCAGAGTATGATTCTGGTTCCTTCCCTTGATGATATTTTGCTTGTTTGTTGGGGGCTCTACTCTTTTAAGGGATTCAACGGCAACTCCTTTAGAAATGATTGACTGTAGATGGCCATCCCTATGCTTTCTGGCAGTTTTATAATGGGTTGTGAATTCTTTTAGAATGGTTGGGACTCTTATGGAATCAAGATCTCACTTTGGTTTTTGTTAAGTTTGGAAAATAACCTGAACTTTCCACTGTGGATGCTTCTTGTGTTCCCTTTGAAGTGCCGCAATCTTGCGCTTGATAACCATCTCCTTGTCCAGGGCTTCATATTTCTTGGCCAAAGTATTACAGGATGGTTAATTATAACATGATGGTTATTTATAGCAGCACTGGGCACTATGTAGTCGAAACATGGAATATTACTATTATAACCTCACTATTGGTCAAAGTTTGACCAAGACTCCGGCCATGCATGTGGCAGAGCATAGATCGGCATGCCGAAGGCCTCTATGGGGCAGACTGGCATGGATGTGCGGGAGTCAGACCTTGGTCCTTGGCTTGGGGGTGGTTCGAAGGATAGAACCTACGGTTGCAAGGCATCATGACCAAATACATCATGCTGCATATCCTACAAAACCTCGTGGGAGGGTGACATGTCTTGGTGTGCATCTGCATGATTATGTATCACGCCAAAATGACTTTGTTGAGTCCTCCTTGCTTGGGTTGGCCAGTATGCAGGATGTGTTTGCACCGTCTTCAATTACCCCTGGGCCCTGGCCCTAGGGCAATCCCTAGCAAAGTGCCTGTGTTGTTGACATACTCAGCACTGGTCATGCTTACGTGCAATCTCTGTAGGTTACTTCAACGAACCGTTAGTCCAGAAAGCAACACAAAGTCCTTAAGAAGCGCACTATCACGAGCAAGCACCATAACCCTGGGGACACTGTCCGCCGAGGTAGTAACCACTTGGGCAGAAGAGGTCAGCAAGGATGCCATAGGGGGCACCTGTAGGACCAGCCCAAAAGCTGATCCAATGGCCTCCAACATCGGCCATACGTGTATGGAAGACCTAGGAATTTGAGTGTAAGAGGAAAGTGGTTCTGGTCTCCTTCAATAGCTGGTGTATGGTAGGAAAAACATCTTTCTCGGGCCCAATGGGAATGGGCTGCCCTTCAGCACCTGTAAGGTTGCTTCCTCAGCATCGAGGTCCACTTGGAAGAAACAAATACCCAATCATGGGCCTGGAGATGGTATGGATGTGACCTGAAGATTTTTGCAATGAGGGTCGCCTTGGTGTCTTTTTCAATCTTGGCAAAGATGGTCACAAGTTTGGCTTCTGTAATATTAATGGTTCGCCCGGTGGTGGGGTTGGGGGGGGGGATTATCCATGATGCTTATCTGAACGAAAAAAGGTCGATTTGAACACTAGGAAAAAACTTTCCAATTCTGAGGCTAAACAAGAAAAGAAGGGGGGGAAGGCCCAAAACCAAGGCTAGGCAGCAGGCTGAGGTATGGAAGCAAAAGAAGAAGAAGAAGAAGAAGAACGTCGTAGGCAATCCCAAGAGACCAAATATGATCTATCCGAAGAGAGAGAGAGAGAGAGAGAGAGAGAGAGAGAGAGAGAGAGAGAGAGAATTGTATCAACGTCTTCAAAAGGCCAAAATGACTTATGAGACCAAAAGGCTACATCATATCCATGAGGTACATCATCCTGGGTACAAAATAGTAATAAAGAAAGATAACAAAAATCTAGAACTATAAAATCTGATCTAGGTACATGAGCCGAGAGCTCTCATATCATCATGATACATCCCTCATGGGCTGTTGTGACATGGTGCTCAAGGTGGTAAAACTGAGCTGGCGCGAGGTGGTCCTGCGATGATGGGAGATGATGGCCCGGATCCTCTTGTGGTGGCGTGGCCGTGGCCGTAGGTGAGGGCCATGGGGTCTGGGGCGTCGAGCTTTGTATAACTCAGTGGCTCTGTCGAGTGTCACACCTCTCGGCGGAGCTCCTGCACTAGGCTGTGGTCTGGGTATGATGGGTGGATCGGCCCTCGGAGTGCTGGTATGGAAGAAGCCGGTGAGAGCTCTCTGTGCTGGTCCTCGAGCAAGTATAGCTGATTTGGATCTCACTAAGGAGGTCTACGGAGCTCTAGAAGAAAAAGTCCCAGGCATGTTTGATCTGGGAAGTCCATGATCCTGGAAAGTGGTCCAAACCCAGCTCGGAAGAGGTAGTAGAATCTCCCCCGAATCGTATAGTATACAGGGCATCGACATATGTAATGATCCTCTGTCTCGGGCTGTGTGACAGAGCTGGCATATCCCGTCCTCTGGTGCGGCCGCCCTAGGCCCATATCTGGCAATCTCCACTCTCAGCTAGGTGTGGATCTGGCCGATCGCACATCTCACCCCAAAGGATAGTGTGTGTCCATGTAGCGTGGGCGGATGATGAACCCATCCTTTGTCAGTCATAGGAGAGAGAGAGAGAGAGAGGGAGAGAGAGTTGTATTAACGACTTCAAAAGGCCAAAATGACCTATGAGACCAAAAGGTTACATCAAATCCATGAGGTACATCATCTTGGGTACAAAATATTAATAAAGAAAGAAAACAAAAATCCAGAACAATAAAATCTGATCTAGGTACATGAGCAGCGAGCTCATACCACCCTAATATATCCCGCATGGGCCGCTATGACATGGTGCTCAAGGTGGTAAAATTGAGCCGGTGCGAGAAGGTCCTGCGATGATGGGAGATGATGGCTCGGATCCTCCTGTGGTGGCATGGTCGTGGGCGAGGGCCCTAGGGTCTGGGCCGTCGAGCTCTGCATAACTCAGTGGCTCTGTCGAGTGTCACACCTCTCGGCCGAGCTCCTGCACTAACCTGTGGTCTAGGTATGGTGGGTGGATCGGCCCTCGGAGCGCTGGTATGGAAGAAGTCGGTGAGAGCTCTCTGTGCTAGTCCTCGAGCAAGTACAGCTGATCTGGACCTCACTAAGGACTTCGTGTGTCTGTAGAGCTCTAGAAGAAAAAGTCCCAGGCATCTCAAATTCGGGAAGTTCATGATTCTGGAAAGTGGTCCGAACCCAGCTCGGAAGAGGCAGTGGAACCTCCCCCGAATCTCATAGTATACAGGGCATCGGCATATGTAATGATCCTTTGTCTCGGGCTTTGTGTGACAGAGTTGGCATATCCTGTCCTCTGGCGCGGCCGCGCTGGGCCCATATCTGACAGTCTCCACTCTCAGCTGGTGGGACGAGGTGCAAATCTGGCCGATCACACATCTCATCCCAAAAGTTAGGTGTGTGTCCATGTAGCGTGGGCGGATGATGAAGCCATTCTCTGTCAGGCATAGGAGGTGATCTCTATAGAAGGTCATCTTCGTCCCCAATGGACGACTAGGTGAACTCCATGTACTCTGAGTGAGAAGAAGGTGCAATAGAGGGGCTAGTAGAAGTGAGATCAAGCCCCAATCAGGTGGCCGGAAGGGAGGTAGAAGAGAGGCTTTTAGGGGATGGGTTGGCGCTCTTGGTCCTCTTGGGCGGGTAGGGGGCGTGCTTGGAATCTGTGACACACCTCACTTGGAGGGAGAGAGAGAGAGTTGTGTTAACGTCTACAAAAGGCCAAAACGACCTATGATGTCCATGAAATACATCATCATGGGTACTAAAAATAAAAATCAAAGAAAGTAATAAGAGCGGAAATGTCAAATATGATCCCAAAATGCGTAGCTCAATGGCTTTGTCTAGTGTCACTCCTCTTGGTTGAGCTCCTGCATTAGCCTGAAGGTCGGGTGTAGTGGGTGAATCTGCCCTCGTCACTCTAGTCTTTGGAAGAAGTCGGTGAGAGCTCTTTGTACTGGTCCTCTGACGGGTATTGCTGGTCTAAGCCGCAAAAGGGACTCCCTGTGTCTGGAGCTCTAGAAGGAAAAGTCCCAAGCGTCTTTGGTTTGGGAAATCCACGATCCTGGAAAGTGGTCGAAATCCATCTCGGAAGAGGCAGTGGAACCTCCCCCTAATCTCATAGTATACTGGGCATCTGCATACATAGTGGGCCTCTGTCTCAGCCTCTGTGTGACAAAGCTGACATATCCTGTCCTCTGGTGCAACTGCCCTCGGCCCATATTTACCTGTCTCCACTCTCAACTGATGGGATGAGATGTGGATCTGTCCAATCGCACATCGCACCCCAAATGACAGATGTGAATCCATGTAGTGTGGGCATGTCATGAAGCCGTCCTCTGTTAGGTGAAGAAAATGGTCCCTATAAAAGGCCATCTTCGTCCCAAGGGGCTGCACGGGTGGGTGCCAAGTCCTCTGAGTATCGAGTCTCACTCCTAATGACCTTGATCAGCACTGTGCGGCTAAGAACAAAGAAGGGCGCCTATATGCTATACTGGAATGAAGGGAGTGCCTCCATCTGCATGCCATGCATACCAAACCAAGTTGTTAGATTATCGTAATACCACTACGGGCATTACCACAAGAGGGGACGGCCTCTGGCTCACCACCCAGCCATAGAGGAAGAATGAGGATTGCCCCTCATCCCCCAGGCTATATAGTGTGTGGCCTGCCGTCCACACTAGCTTGGCCGCCCATGACTCCGCATGGGCGTCCTCTCCCACTGAACCCCGGATGGCCTCGTCCTTGGCCATCCGGTCTGCCGTTGGTCACCACAGGCGTTACAGCCTACGTGACATTACCCCCTCCTTAAGAAGAGTTTTCGTCCTCGAAAACAAACTGGGGAAACCTTTTGGAAATTGCACTACAGCGTTCCCAGGTAGCTACCTCCTCATCCTTATCTGTCCATTTAACAAGTACCTCTTGGTACACTTTATGTCGGGTTTGTCTGTCACGATACTCTAGAATCTTTTCAGGTTTATGTGGTATCTTTGGTGGCTCTAACAAGTCCACCATAATCTTGAGTAGTCTAGAATAAAAGTTATAAAAAAGGGATAGAGGTATTGCCTTCATAATTGAGGAGTCACGACATCTTGTTGAGTCTCAATGCTACGATGTAATCTTCTTGTGAGAATTATGAAGGGAAAACACTTGATGGAATCATTCCCCTTTCCTTACATAAGGAATGTTTCAATCAGATTGAGGAGAGCTGACAGGATAGCCATGCGTTAGGGTAGGTGATATGAGGCCACATGCATCTGGTCGTGGATAGGACTCTTACACTCCTTGTCGTGCAATAGCTTCACCTTCTCGTGAACAACAAAAGATAGGATTGTGCACAATTTGTAATGGTAACCATAGATGGTTTGAATGTCCTAAACGATCCAATGCTTCTCAAAACCGTAATGTGTGGAATCTTCAATTTGAGAAGACTGTTCGGATAATTCAAAAGGAAAACATGCAGTAGCTCATGCACTTCATGTTAGTCCTAACCTTGACATAGATATGGCAAACTTTATTGAGTCAATTGATGACAACATCGAGGATTCTTTCAACATGACTTTAGAAGAACAGCAAGATCATGTTGAAAAGACCTTGGATTCTTTATCTCAAGATGATGAGTCGTTAACGATGGACTTCTTTGAAGATACAGGGATTACAAAAGCGGATATAACACTTGTTTCAACCTTACCCACATGGGATGACACAATCGCTATCAAGTAAGAGGATAAAGTTTCCAACACTGCAGAGAATTTCAAGCATTCTTCTAACAACTTGGATGAGTACTTTACTACTATGAAGCGGAACACTTCAATAGATACTATTCAAGTATCATCGAGAGAATTCATGGTTGAACCTTCAGATTCTTCTACATCGCAATATAGCCAAGTCAACTTCAAGCCTAACATTTGGAAGTAGACAAAGAAGAAGACATTAAAGAATTATGCTACAACCATGCGCTTAATGGGTTAAACCTTTTGTGCCAAGGAAACCGTCCTCACAGATGAATCGATGATCTAGCCCAACAACTAGGAGACAATTGAGCCAAAGTTTTGGATTTTGGGCCACATCTTCGAATGCCTTAATGTTTTGGCTATTGGGCCAAATATTCCAATGAGACAGAGTTTCTATTTATCCAAAACTTTGGCTATGAACCATATCCTCCAATGGACAAGAAAGTTTTGGCTAATGGGCCAAATCTTCCAATGAGCCAGAGTTTTGGCTTTTGAGCCAAATCTTCCAATCGCTTGAATTTTTGGCTATGGGGCCAAATCTTCCAATGGCCCAGAGAGTTATGGCCCACAACCATGGGCATAATGCGTCAAACCTTTTGTTCCAAGAAATCGGTCCTCACACAGATGATCTAGCCCAATAACCAAGAGTCAATTGAGCCAAAGTTTTGGCTTTTAAACGAAATCTTTCAATGGCTTAAAGTTTTGGCTTTTGAGCCAAATCTTCCAATGGCTTAAAGTTTTGGCTATTGGGCCAAATATTCCAATGAGACAGAGCTTCTATTTATCCAAAACTTTGGCTATGAACCATATCCTCCAATGGACAAGAAAGTTTTGACTAATGGGCCAAATATTCCAATGAGCCAGAGTTTTGGCTTTTGAGCCAAATCTTCCAATGGCTTGAATTTTTGGCTATCGGGCCAAATCTTCCAATAGCCCAGAGAGTTATGGCCCACAACCATGGGCTCAATGGGTCAAACCTTTTGTTCCAAGAAATCGATCCTCACACAGATGATCTAGCCCAATAACCAAGAGTCAATTTAGCCAAAGTTTTGGCTTTTAAGCGAAATCTTCCAATGGCTTAAAGTTTTGGCTTTTGAGCCAAATCTTCCAATTGCTTAAAGTTTGGGCCACTGGGCCAAATCTTCCAATGAGCTAGAGCTTCCAGTGATCCAAATATTTTGCTATGAGCCATATCTTTCAATGAACAAGAAACTCTTGGCTTTTGAGCCAAATTGTCCAATGGCCCAGAGAGTCATGACCCAAAAATAGGGCTCAATGGGTCAAACCTTTTGTGCCAAGGAACTCATCCTCACATAGGATATAGCCGAGCAACCAAGAGACAATTGAGCCAAAGTTTTGGCTTTTGAGCCAAATCTTCCAATGGCTTAAAGTTTTGGCTGATGGGCCAAATCTTCCAATGAGCCAACGTTTTGGCTTTTGAGCCAAATCTTCTGATGGCTTGATTTTTTGGCTATTGGGCCAAATCTTCCAATGACCTAGAGAGTTATGGCCCACAACCATGGGTTCAATGGGTCAAACCTTTTGTTCCAAGAAATTGATCCTCATACAGATAATCCAGCCCAATAACCAAGAGTCAATTGAGCCAAAGTTTTGGCTTTTAAGCCAAATCTTCCAATGGCTTAAAGTTTTGGCTTTTGAGCCAAATCTTCCAATGGCTGAAAGTTTTAGCCATTGGGCCAAATCTTCCAATGAGCTAGAGCTTCTAGTGATTTAAATATTTGGCTATGAGCCATATCTTCCAATGAACAACAAGAAACTTTTGGCTTTTGAGCCAAATCGTCCAATGGCCGAGAGAGTCATGGCCCAAAAATATGGGCTCAATAATGGGTCAAACCTTTTGTGCTAAGGAATCCATCCTCACACATGATATAGCCCAGCAACCAAGAGACAATTGAGCCAAAGTTTTGGCTTTTGGAAGGAGGGGGGGTGGGGGTGGGGGGCTCAGGAGGGTGGGGGAGAGGTGGTTGTCCGGGGACGTGGTAAAGGGAGGTGGCATATGCATGCCATATGTCGGGTGAGGTGATCGGTGTCGGTGGGCGACGATCTTGGAAGAGCCTCTAGGCCTCCTTATAGTCCTGTCCCAGAAACAACTGGTATAGCTCTTGCTCGAGGTGAGCTAGGTAGGCTCGCTTCTTCCTCCGTACGAGACCGCGGATGATCTGTCGTGCTTGTTGGTGAGTGGTGGAGCCCAAAGCGACCTCCTGCTGTAGGCGGGCAGGGGTCTCACGGCATGGGGGTGGCTTTGGTGTGAGGGAAAGCGGCTGCAGCAGATGTGTGAAGGGTGGCTGCAAGCTGTGTGGTAAGCTCATCAAGTGGGATGTGTGGGTCGAGGTTGGAGAGGGTACGAAAAATGTGGTCAAAGTAGACGGAAGAGGTATCCTTGGTGAAATGGTATCTCGGGTGGTGGTGGTGTTGTAAGGCCAGTGGCTGGATGGTGTATTGGCATGTGAGGGAGAAAGCCAAGTATGCATGATCAGCTGCAACATCAATTGGGCGGGGCGAAATGGTAAAATCCGAGATGAAGGGTATCAAGGAGAGAGCCCACTAAATAGTCCACTGTACTAGCTCCATGTCCGAAGGGGTAGCAAGTGAAAGGGCTGGAAACAGGCCACCAAGCGAAAGCCATTATAAATGGCTAATCCATGAGCTCCTCCAAGGGCTAGGAGGTAGTCCCCATAGTCTGTACGGGCTTTCTTGTCCTGTGATGTCCGCTTGAGATCTGTGCCCATAGTGTCAATCTCTTGGTACATGGGATCCTCTGTCTCAAAGAAAGGTACCTGTGCACCGGCGTTGCGGGCATTGAAGTCTCCAGCAAGTAGGATACCCCCTAGATTGGAGAACTTCAAAATGTTCTCAAAGTGGCAGGTATGGAGACTCCCCACGGTGGCATATTTGGATGTTGTTGGTGCAAAGTAGCACGCTGCAAGGTAGATATCTCTGGCCCTCTCTGTCCTGATCCTCACCCACATGAACTGTGCATCCTCATCCCGTCTGACCACCTGTATCACATGCTGTAGTCCCTCTCTGTATAATATGGCCACTCCTCTTGAACCTCTAGTGCCGCCTATTGTGCATGGCTGTGGGCGGTGGACGGACTCCCATCTATATCCCTGCACCTTAGGTAAAGGGTTTCCCTGGCACTAGTGTCTCTTCATAAAGGACTATGTCATGCCCTCTAAATGTTGCTTCGAGACCCGCATCTATTTGTAGAGCACCATTGCAGTTCCATACCGCAATCTCTAGTGTGGTCCCATAGGTCGCGCACTGTCACGGAGAGCGCCGCTCGGTGATAATCACCTTCCCTTCTCTGTATGCTGCCCACTTTCTTGCCCTACGCGCTTCCGGTATGTGAGGCATGCACTCCCTCCTGTGTGCCACCTGAGCTGGTGTAAGGTCATCCTTAAGGTACCTCAAGTCTTTTCCCCTTTTAATATATGTCTTTTGGCGAGGAATGCCTGCCTCGCCTCTACCTCCTCAAACTTGAGGATGAGTGCCCGCTCCTTTGTGGTGTCTTTCCCCACCCTCCATGCCTCACGAAAGGGAGTGTCGGGAATCTCCATCTTCCTACATGGAGCTATGTCGTCTTCCTTTTGCGAGACCCCTTCCTTCCACGCCACCACTCTCACATTGAGTGCTCGGATCTTCCTTCTCTTCTCTTCTTCAAGCGTGTCGTTGATGATATTGGGGATTGATGGTGGGTTTCGTTGCCTCTTGGCAACCTCCATCCAATTAATTGCCTGCTTCTTTGACTCGTTGCTAAGTCTTCTTGATCATTTCAGCCCATGTATCTGCTTTATTGGCCTTCTTCTCCTCTTGCTTGGAGGGTCTGCACTTGCTCCTTAAGTGAGCTGAATTTCGCCTTCTTCACATTGGGTGTGTGCCCTCAAGTGGTTGTTTCCTCTTTAAGTATGGCTACTTGAGCCTCTAAATCCGAGATTAGGGAGGCTTGCTGGCTGGTTTTATCTTCCAGCATCTGAACCATTTTCTCTCGCACCTTGTTGAGTTGGCCCACCATGTGGGCCTGCATCTCTTCCTTCCACCTGTCCATCTCCTCTTGCATAGAGGTGTGCAGACCCTGTAAGAGTTCATCCTGACCATTCTCCAAGCGCAGAGAATGGTGGGTGGCGTAGGTGCTAGGCGGAGGCCACAAAACACAGAATTGTCCATCTCCTCTTGCATAGAGGTGTGCAGCCCCTGTAAGAGTTCATCCTGACCTTCTCCAAGCGCAGAGAATGGCGGGCGGCGCAGGTGCTAGGCGGAGGCCACAAAACAGAGAATTGGCAGGCGGCACAGGTGCTGGGCGGAGGCCACAAAACAGAGAAATGGTGGGCAGTGCAGGTGCTGGGCGGAGGCCACAAAACAGAGAAACAGAAGCACGGAAGGAAGGGGAAAAAGTGAGGCGATGGCACACAATACAGAGAACGGTGGTGGGCGGGGGCCACAAAACAGAGAAATGGAAGCACGGAAGGAAGGAGAAAAAGCGAGGCGATGGCACAAAACCAGGTGGGCTACGCAGGGAGCGAGGAGGGTTGAGGCGGAGAGAGAGAGAGAGAGAGAGAGAGAGAGAGAGAGAGAGAGAGAGAGAGAGAGAAAGAAAGAGATACTAAGCGTCTACTAAAGACCTGTTGGGTGTTGGACTCACACACTCACACACACAAACCTGCACATTAGGGTTAGGTGCGGGGAGCGAGGAGGGTTGAGGCGGAGAGAGAGAGAGAGAGAGAGAGAGAGAGAGAGAGAGAGAGAGAGAGAGAGAGAAAGAAAGAAAGAGATACTAAGCGTCTACTAAAGACCTGTTGGGTGTTGGACTCACACACTCACACACACAAACCTGCACATTAGGGTTAGGTGCAGGGTAGAGAAGCTCACACAGAGAAATGAGAGAGAGAGAGAGAGCCAAAAGTGTGGTATCCACAAAATGCAAGTCAACCCTTGCATGTGTGCCACATCCATATAATATAGAACTACAAAATATTATATGTGTCCTTTCACACTTGATGTCCAAGGGGAAAAACCACATGGGAAAAAGTGCCCTTGGTTAAGCCCTGTTCACACATAGCACTACCATAAGTGAGCATATGCCTACAAATCCCCCCTGTAGTGGAAGTGTGAACTTGTACAAGGAAGCAGATCACTCTCTGTATGAGAGTAAGCCCAAAGCTTTGCGGAAAGCTTCAAACTTTTCTCGAGGTAAAGCCTTTGTGAATAGATCTGCAACATTATCCTGTGTAGGGCAATAAGATAAACTGATCTCCCCTGCATGTAGCCTCTCTCTGACATAGTGATAATGAATCTCTGTGTGCTTGGTACGTGCATGAAATACTGGATTTCGTGCCACGGCCATAGCACTCTGGCTATCAGTGAGAATGGTGGTGGGTGTCTGCTGACACTCACGAAGATCAGCCAATAGTCTCCTCAACCATACACAATCTACTGTAGCTGTAAAGACTGCCCTGTACTCAGCCTCACAAGTAGATGTAGCAACAGTGGGCTGCTTTTTACTCAACCAAGATATGCATGAGTTGCCAAGAAAAAAACAATTCCCACTGGGGTGGATTGCCTGGTATCATAATCACCAGCCCAATCTGAATCATTGTATGCATAAAGCTGCAAGCTGCAAGCTGCAAGCTGTCCCCCCTGGGATAGAACAAACCAAGATCCAGGGTGTCCTTAAGATATCGAAAAATGCGTTTGACTGCTTGCCAATGCTTTGTGCCTGGGCTGTGCATGAATTTGCTCAACAAAGACACCCCAAAAGATATGTCTGGCCTCGTGTTACACAAGTAAATGAGGCATCCCACCGCCTGGCTGTAAATGCCGGCCTCAAAAGGCTCTCCAATATCATGCATAGTAAGCCGTACACCTAGTTCTACCGGAGTAGAAATGGGCTTACATTCATCCATGTGAAACCTTTTTAGCAAACTTTTTATGTACTTAGTTTGCTGCATAACAATGCCATCATCTGTCTGCATAAACTGTATGCCGAGATAGTAGTGTAAAGGCCCCAAATCTGACATATCAAATTCAGCTTTCAAATCAGCTTTGAAATCTGAAATTTGTGCTTTGCTTGTACCTGTAATGAGCATGTCATCCACATACAAGATGACTATGAGAATATCGGCATCGGTTTTCTTCACATACAATGTGCTTTCAGCTGGACTATTCTCATAACCTTGGTTGGTTAGATGAGCATGTATCTTATCATACCAAGCTCTTGGAGCTTGTTTTAACCCATACAATGCTTTGTGCAACATGCATACTTTATGTTCCTCACCAGGAACTACAAAACCAATGGGCTGATTTACATATACTTCCTTCCTCTTGTAAATCCCCATTTAAGAATGCAGTTTTGATGTCCAATTGATGCACTTTCCATCCTTTATGGGCAGCCAATGCAATCACTGATCTTATTGTGGTCATTCTCGAAGTAGGAGCAAAAGTCTCTTCATAATCTATTCCCTTTTTCTGGGAGTAGCCTTTAGCCACAAGTCTTGCTTTGTACCTGTCAATAGTACCATCAGACTTTCTTTTGACTTTGTACACCCACTTTGTTCCAATTACATGCTTGCCTTTAGGCAATTCCACAAGATCCCATGTATTGTTCTTCATGATAGAAGAAATTTCAGCTTGCATAGCTTGCAACCAATGCTCATTCTCATGTGCTTCTTCATAAGAAGAAGGCTCTTCTGAATCAAAGAGACCACCCATTGCGAATGCAGACTCCCCACGATGTACATTCAAAGCATGGCTGGAACTAGCCCTTGTTCTACCTGTGAGTGGAGCTGCAAGTTTGCTTTCTTGCAAAGTTTTCAGCAACCATCTTGGCATTGACTTGGCTGTGTCTATGGCTGTTTGCTCTTCCCTGACAAGATCTTCCACTTCTTCCACAGAAGGGGGCTGAATGGCTGGCTGTTCCACATGTTCTACATGTGGATTTTCTTGTGTAGGGGCTGGCTGATCTGAATCCCCCCTAATTGCAATGGGTAAAAGTCCATCAAACATGTCCTGTAAGCCTGTATCATTGCTTTTATACAAGCTGACCATGGGCTGTTCTGAATTTTCAGCAAATACCACATCTCTACTCACAAAAATCCTTCGTGTAGTTGGATTATAAAGACGGTATCCTTTGCTTTCATTGTTGTAGCCCACAAAAATGCATTTAATTGCTTTGTCATCTAGCTTTGTTCGGAGTTGTTCTGGCACATGTGCATATGCCAAACACCCAAATGTACGCATATAATCCACTGTTGGCTTTCGGCTATACCAAGCCTCAAATGGTGTTATGGTTTTCAAAGCTTTTGTTGGACACCTGTTCAACACATGAGTTGCACACATTATTACTTTCATCCAAAATTTGTGAGGCAACTTTTGTGCTTTCACCATGCATCTTGCCATCTCCATGAGAGATCTATTTTTCCTTTCAGCTACACCATTCTGCTGCGGTGTATAAGGCACAGTACATTGGTGTTTGGTGCCCTTTTGAAGCATATAGTCTTTGAATGCATTTGACATGTATTCTCCACCTCTATCTGAGCGAAGGGTAAGCCCAAGCAAACCTTGAGTAGTCATCAATGAATGTGACAAAGTAAAGATGCCCCCCTATGGATGGTGTCCGCATTGGACCACATACATCACTATGTATGAGCTGTAATTTACTTTCAGCTCTAACAGCTCCATCTTTGAGGAATGGTTTCCGTTGCATCTTTCCCAAAATACACCCCTCACATACATGTCTTGGCGGAGACTCAAGAGGCGCATATTATCAACCATATGATGCTTCTGCAAAAGCATCAAACTCTGAAAATTTCCATGCCCAAAACGAGCATGCCATAGCTGTGCATCATGCATAGCAGGAGTGTGGGCAGCCATTGTATTTGCATCATAATTGCGCTTGTCATAGCTGTCCAGCTTATACAAGCCTTTGTATCGTGTTCCAGAAGTGACTATTTCATAACCCTTTGATGGGTCTTTTACCAAACACTTCCCATCTTCAAATTCAACCTTTAAACCTTGGTCGTTTATGGCTGAGACGAAGAGCAGATTCAACCTTTAAACCTTGGTCGTTTATGGCTGAGACGGAGAGCAGATTTTTCTTTATTCTTGGAACATACAATACATTTTTCATACATATATTGGCACCATTGGCTGCAATAAGTATGACATTACCAATTCCCTTTACTGGATATGTGGTATGATCTGCACATGATACAGTGCGGCCATTTGAAGCATAAACCAAGTGCTGAAATACATCTTTGCATGAAGTGATGTGGCTCGAAGCACCACTATCAAAATACCATGATGCATTCTGTTTGTCAGATGCAATGCAAGACATATCAGTGTCTGAAGCACCTGGTGTGTCACTAGTGCATGTGACCAAAAAAGTGTACTCTTCCTGGATTACATTAGCTGATTGCTGTGCTTTGTCATCCGAAGAGTCTGCTACTGCATTGCCTGCTTCTTTCTTTTTCTCTTTGCAATCCGCTTCCTACATTCACTGATGTAGTGTCCAGGCTTATGGCAGTAGTGACATTTGCCCTTCTTTTTGGGCTTGTTTGCATCCCCTTTGTCAGACTTTTCACCACTAGAAGAGAGCTGTCCATGACCAGCCTTGCTAGACTGTTGTCCCCCATGCTTAAAGCTCTTGGCTGTAAATGCCTTTTCTCCACCACGGTTGCTCGATAAGTTTGCTCTTGTTTGCTCTTCCTGCAAGAGTAAACCCACGAGCTCTTCAAAAGTGACGGGATCACCACCTCCTCTCATTGAGAGGTTGAGAGAGGTGTGAAAGCCCAAGTAGGAAGGCGGTAAAGAATGAAGAGTGTTGGTGAGGACCATCTGTCTGTCTGGGATAACCTCATCAATGTTGAGCAATTGTTCCTGCAAATCTTTCACTTTGGTGAGATGATCTGCCATGGAGTCACCCTCATCCATAGAAAGAAGATCCAATTGCCTCTTCAAGTAGGCAACTCTTGCCTCGTTGCGTACCTGATACATTGCTTCCAATGTGTCCCATGCAAGCTTCGATGTCTTGCATGAACGAATGTGCGGAATAATAGTCCTTTTGACTGAAAGGGCTATCAATGACATGGCCTGTGCATCTCTAGAGTCCCATCTCTTCTGCTCTTGTGTGGGAGCAGGATCTACATCAGGAGCTCTTTGAGCACCTCCCCTTTGAGGCGTGGCTGGCTGTGTGGTAAGTGGGCGTGTGTCATCACCACACACGATGCCCCAAAGCCCTTTGGCTACCAGCAAATTACGGATCATAAAACTCCAGAGGGAGTAGTTAGATCCATCCAGCTTGTCCTCCTGGGTGAGCACACCAAATACATCTGTAGCATTCTGTGCCATGTCAACAAAATATATCTGCAAGCAAACCAAGCACCAATGTGCACTGCCAGGCAACCAAATGTCCTGTGCAAATGTATGCCTGCAAATCAAAGCAAGTGTAAACCTGCACCAAATTTTCCAATTACACACAATGTGTATACATACGCGACAAATCGCAGCTGTAATGCCCAATTACATGTTCCAATCTGAAAATCCCCAATTTTTATGCACTGCAATCGCTTCAATGTGCATCTAATTGGCCAATTTTCAGAAAAGCCCCAAATTTCTGCAAATGTAAGAGGTTCAATTTGCCAATTTTGACCTCAATTTTGAAAACCCCCAAATTTCTGCAAATGAGAGAGGTTCAATTTGCTGATTTTGACCTCAATTTCGAAAACCCCCAAATTGCAGGCAAAGTAAAATGCCCAATTTTTTCAATTTGTCCTGAAATGGAGAAATCCCCAAATTGCACCTGCAATTTTCCTTTCAATCTGACTTGCACAGCATTCATTGTCTGCAAAATCGGCATATGACCTACACTGCAATGGCTGCAGATTTTGTATTTGGGTTTGATAAAAAATTTGTACAGAGAAATACTTCGAGGCAAGGGCAGCAGGCTTGGAGCAGACAAACAGCAGGCTTGGAGCAGACAAATTGAAAAAGAACTTGGGAGATGGAGGAAGTCGTTGCAGGTGGCCAGTCGTTGCAGGTGGAGACGTTGGAGGGAGTCGTTGCAGGTGGAGAAGGCGGATGGCTGTGGGCAGCCAATCGGGAGCTGGGGCTGAAGCTTACGGAGCTGATGGCACAGGCGTAGGCTAGCTGCAGCAGGCAGTTAACGAGGTAGTCGTTGGAGTCGGGCGGGCGTTGAAGGTCCAGTCGGTCGTTGTGCAGCTGTCGGGTCCCAGCGGCAGGTGTCGGGCGAGCATCAGGAGGGAGCCTGGAGTCGCTTGTAGAGCAGGCGGGACAAAGGCGACGGACGATGCAGGCGCAGGCTCTAGGTGCTTGTGCCAGACTGGACCAGCTAGGACGGAGCAGACGGAGGCGCAGGGAGTCGGGCAGGACCCGTCGGGACGCGAGAAGGAGACTGAGGCGCAGGGAGGCCTGGAACCGTCGGCGCAGGACGGACGGCGGGTTCGGGTGTCCGTCGACGGAATAGAACGGACGGCGACGAAGGCCGAGCAGAACGGGACGTCCGGTGGCTGTGACGGAGCCGGGGCGCATTGGGACGGCGTGGCGGCTAGTCTGCAGGCGTCGACGGAACGGGACGGAGGGGCGACGCCTGTGCTGACCGTCGACGGGCCTGGGCTGGTGGCGCTGACGGGGCTACGATGGCTGTTGATGGCGGTGCCGCCCGCTAGCTAGGCGGCGGTGGTGGGCTCCCCACTAGTGCCGTCCGATTCTGGTGGCTGGACGCAGGAGCACCGACGGAACCGGCGGACGGAAACCACGGACGGACGGAAATTCGCAGTCGACGGAAAAACACAGCGTCGACGGAATTTTACAGTTTTTTTTTTTTTGCAGATTTTGCACAGCCACCACTCCAAGGCCAGCTCCCAGCTCTGATACCAAATGTTGGGTGTTGGACTCACACACTCACACACACAAACCTGCACATTAGGGTTAGGTGCAGGGTAGAGAAGCTCACACACAGAAATGAGAGAGAGAGAGAGAGCCAAAAGTGTGGTATCCACAAAATGCAAGTCAACCCTTGCATGTGTGCCACATCCATATAGTATAGAACTACAAAATATATTATGTGTCCTTTCACACTTGATGTCCAAGGGGAAAAACCACATGGGAAAAAGTGCCCTTGGTTAAGCCCTGTTCACACATAGCACTACCATAAGTGAGCATATGCCTACAAGACCCAATGGGCCTATGAGACCAAAGTGATACAATAATGTCCATGTCATGTCTCTCATCTTGGAATGGAAAATAAAACAGAATGAAAACATAAACATAGCTATCTCATTGGGGTGATACAAAACTGTCCATGGAAACTCATCATGGAATACTAAGAACCTAGAAACATGAGAGAAACATCAGCTCTGAGTAGGTGGTATGCCACTCTCCAAAATATCAAGCATGGGGCTAATGAGTATGGTAGAGAGGTCTCCCTCAGCTATGTCACGTGGAAAGGTAGCTCGATGGCGGTGGAGCATGTCCTGGATCTGGAGCTGATGAGGTGATTGTGGCCGACAGGGAGCCAAGGGCATCGGGCACGCTTGAGTGCGGAGGCTCGGTCTGAGGTAACTCGTCTCGGGCGAGGTAGGTCCGGAGCAGCTCGTGGAGGGTCCACAAGATCCACTATATCGGTGTCCTCCACCTCCTGGGTCTTGAAGAAACTGGTGATGGTTGGCTGGCGAGGGAGGGGGTAGCCTCAAGGTGTCCCTGTGTCTGCGGAGCTCAAGCAGGAAGAGGCCTAGGCAACGCTGGTCCTGGAAGTCAATGATCCTAGAGAGTGGACCAAATCCCTCACGAAATAGATAGTGAAACCTCCCGTGGATCTCATAGTATCCTGGGCAGCGACACATATGCAATGCTCCTCTGTCTCAACCTCTGTGTGGCATAATCGGTAAATCCTCTCCTCTCTGGGTCTCCGTATGAGCTTCCCAGCTCTGAAGATGCGCTTAGCTCTACCTGTCTCCACTTTGAGGCGGTGGGGTGAAACTCGTATCTGGCCAATCGCAATCTGCATTGTGTGGGACATGTGAACACTCAAGTAGCCCGGGTGTTGGATGACTCCATCCTCAATGAGTGTGAGGAAGTGATCTCTGTAGAAGTGCATCTTCATGGGGAGCTCCGGAGGTGTCATCCATGTGCATACTGAGAATATCTAACTGGATAACCCAATTGGTATCCTCGTGAGACAACCGGTGAAAAGGGGAGTCCAAACTGCACTGAAGGGGAGGTTAGGCAGCCCATTCGGTGCCCATATACTAAGAACCAAGTGGAAACTAGTGCATACCATACTCCAGAGTGGCCCTCAAGTGCTAGTTGTTTTGAGGACTCCAAGGCAAGCCTCGGGTACCTGCGGTGCGGGGATCCATGTGATTGATGCGATGGAGGTATGCGACTGTTTGGAAGAGTGCATCCACTACCATCGGGGCTGCAACAAACTCTGCTCGGATAATCTGGTGTGGGACTGATGGTTGTTTGTTGCGGATCATACGGGAGAACATCATGACCGGGGGCCTCTCAAGTCGCTGCCAATCCTCATCGGATAAATCTGGCCCCAGAAGGCTGCTCCATACATCAAGGCTGGTGTGACGAGGGTGTCAAAAAGCTAGCCCTTCATCCTGGGCTCCTTGAAATGTGCCTGGAACATAGTTGCCATAGGTTTTTAAAACAGGAAGTTTTATACGAGTTTTATACTTTTAAAATTGTTTTTTATTTTTGGAGAAGTTTTTTAAATAAGTTCATTAATTTTCCTGAGGTGGCAGCCTTGGTAGAATCTCCCATCTGTGGGAGATGCCCTTTGGAGTGTCAGTCGGTGCCGTCAATGCCGATGCGTGTACCGCTGCTTCTAGATGGTTCCTCTGGGGTTGACCCACTGCGGCGGTGCTACAGTGTTACGGTGTGACACTGTTATGGTGTTACATGTGACACTGTTGCGGTTTGACGCTGTTACAGTGGTCTGTCTAGTGTGGGCATCCTTGGTGGCTCTAGGCTCCTCCTTTGGGTAGTGGATGTGCCATAGTGGTTGAGTACTTTAGGTACGGTGCGGTATGGTACGTGTACGGTACGAGTACGTAAAGTAGGCATCAAGATAAGTACTTTAAGTACGTTCACGTTTTATATATATATATATATATATATGTATGTGTGTGTGTGTGTGTGTGTGTGTGTTTTTTGAAAGACAATGGTAATATTGAAATGAAAACTAATCTATTAACTACTAAGCAATGACCACTGACTAAAATAATTAAAAAATGGGCCAAATAAGTGTTGTGCATTGAACCTCATATTTGGTACGAAGACCTTATTCGGACGAGGTACGGTACGTATGGAGTGGTACGGAAAGTACTGAAGGTACACATCAGATGAGTATGGGTACGGAATGCAACTATGGGATGTTCATGAGATGCAGTGGGTCTTCAAGTTGCTTTGAGGTAAGTCTGTGGGCGTGTCTAGATGCAACTACCTGTATGGAGGTCATGATGAGAACTCTGTGGTGCGTGGGTCTCTTAACGCGTGCTCCAGTTTGGTGTCCTTATGTTGCCTAACATTCTATCAAAAAGGTGGATGAGTGTTTGGCCGTGGTCCTCTCGTCTCCTTGTGGAGGTCTTGATGAGAACTCTGTGGGGCGTGGGTCTCTTAAGGTGTGCTTTGGTTTGGTGCCCTTATGCTGCCCAACATCCTATAAAACCTGTGATGTGTGTTTGGCCATGGTCCTCTCACCTCCTATGTCCCGTCCTGCGTCTGTCTCTGATGAAAAGTGCCACACATCCTTGGTCTTCAACACTCCAAATCAAGGTAGGATCAAAACGTACGTACGGATCCAATCCGTACCGTACATCTGTACCATACGGGGATCCGTACGTTTTTTTTCTCCCCCCCCCCCCCTTTGCGGTGTGCCTGCGTCTTGCGTCTGGACTCTGGAGGCCGTACGACTTCAACCTTCCGGGGTAAGGGCCAGCCGCCATGCTCTCTCTCCTCTACAGTCGCACTCTCTCTCTCTTCGCTACTGTCGCCGCCGCCTTCTCCCTGGGCCGCCCCCTGCTCACTGCCGCCTTAGTTCGTCTCTGCCCTCACCGCCCCTGTTCGCTTCGCGCCTCTGTGCGTAGCCGCCCTCTCTGTTCGCCCACTGGCGCCCAGTACGGCTGGCAATATAACTCACCCACCCTTGCTCAGGCCCCCAAGGCAGCAACATAACTCTCTCTCTCTCTCTCTCTCTCTCTCTCTCTCTCAGAGCCTTAGCCCACCATCTGTGGACGACTCACTTGTGACAATGTGACTTGTCTTAAGTAATAAGTATTAAGTATTAAGTATGATTAACTTATTAAGTATGATTGACAACTTGTGATTGTAATTTCTCACTTTTGAATTAGTAGGTTTGTGACCTTGTTGTGTCTCTATTTCGAAAGTTTTATATGTCAATGTGGACATAGACTGAAATTTTATGTAGGGGGCTGAAATTTCTGAGATTTTATGTATTTTTACCAATGGTACGTATTTTTATGTACCTTAAATTTTTTTCCGTACCAAACAACGTACAGTACGTACGGATCCGTACAGTACATAACGTTTGGTACCACCTTGCTCCAAATAAACAGTGGGGCAGCATCAAAGGATGGTATGCACCTCAGTTTCAATCTCGTACATGCTTGTAGCTTGATGCTCTCGCATGGATGCCACGTCTCTCCGGTCCTCAATCCAGAGTCCTTGCCCCATGGAATCTTGATGAGTACATGTGACTTGAGTCCGTAAATATTCTGGCATCTTGGATAAATCCATCTGCTATCATTGTGAGAAAGTGGCCTTGATACAAGCTCATGGAAGATTCAGGAAGGGAGAGTCTCCGGATGTATCCATGTCCACAGCGTTCTCACACCAATCATGTGGTATGTCGGCCAAATCTTGTGTTGTACCTATTGGGGGTCCTGGTTCCAGCTTGGGGATGTTTTTTGAGTATTTGGACTTCTCTGAAGAATTAGCTTAACATAAAAAATACAATTCGCGGCTGCGTATGTTCCGTGATCCACATGTATCTGGCATCTGCATTTCTCCATGCTACAGAGAGCATTCTTTTTAAAAAGTTATGGACACCCCTCCTTGACGTACATGCCTCTTCTCTATAGCCCAAGTGCCTTGTACACTTGTATATGATGTAATCCTCGTTCTAGGCTTCATTAAGTCTGTGTCTCATGGACCGTGTTTCCCAATTTCATGTTGTGCTGTCTTCTTGGCAATGATAACTCTCTCATGGCTGTGTACAGTGAACTTTGGCTGCTTGCACTAGTTTGAGACTTCTTCCTGATGGTCATCTGCATCGATGTGAGGTCCTTGTACATGAAAACAATGCTCCCTTTATATTGAGCAGCGCCAGGTGGTCTGCTGCATCTTTGAACTTAACAATGAGTGCCTTTAGTGGCATCCTTACCAACAAGCCATACCGTGTCAATGAGGGGTTTTGTATGCCTGTAGTTTCAGTTATCACTTTTGTGATAGTTTCTAGTGTGGATGTGTCACCTTGTCATTTGTGCCCAAGAATCTAAGGTTTAGTATAATATCTTGGTCTGATCGAAGGTCTCTTGGACTTTTCCAAGTAGATGCCTCCTTGGCTTGTGCATCTTTTTTTCCGGGTCCTTGGCTTGTTCATCTATTTTTTCCAAGTAGGTGCCTTCTTGGCTTTTGCATCTATTTTTCCGGTCCTTATTTCTTTTCCATTGAATCCTTGATGATTTTTAAAGCTTGTTCGTGTTCTGTATGTATCCTTTTCTTTTTCTCTAGGAATTCAATCGGGGGCGGTTTTTAGCTCCTTCATATACATTTGCATTCATTTCTTGCTTCCCTTCATTTCGGTGGATTATTTTTCATACATTTTATGAGAGAGAGAGAGAGAGAGAGAGAGAGAGAGAGAGATTTCTTTTGTTTCTTTGGCAGCCATGTTGGCATCAAGGAACTCACCTTTGGAGGCAGACGGTTAGGTGATTGGGATGAAGGCATGACATCTGAGGAAGACGGTTACATCTCTTACAAAATCTAATGGTTTTGGATCCACCCATTTTTTGTCTCTCTCTAAGTCATTGATGTAGACATGTTTTCTGTTTTTGAAACGTGTACAGAGAAAAGTTTAGCTGAAATTGTGTTGACACCTAGTTGGAGACCATGATTAGTAAACAACTTAGAAAAATGCTTATGTAATTTGCATTTAAAACTTGCATGTGACATGGAGGACAAGTGCATCAATGGTGGCACTTGAAGTGCAACGCTGTTTACAAGCTTTATAATTCTAGCTTATAAAGTTTTGTTCGCTTAAAATCGTACCATTTTCTCTTCTCTGTGACATGGGGGTGTCGGGTTGGATCTACAGTGTGTTTTCAGTGAGGGACAAGTGAAGCTTGTTAATATGATAAAATAACAACATATGTTGGGTGGAACGTCCAAGTGAAATGGCTACATATGCTGGGTGGACATTCAAGTGAAATATATGTGTATATGAAAGCTTTGTCGATTAGTGGATCTTAACTGTTACATGGGGTTTCTATAGTTAATTTTATTATATATTTGTGAAGAAACTTGTGGCAATCCCATGGGGGTATCCCGTTGTCACTTTCCTCTTCAACGCATCATACTTTCTCTCAACTTGCTCTCAGTGTGCCGTGTCTGCTTGTTGCTCCATATCTGGTTGCCTTATTTGTTGCCACTGGCATTCACCTGCTTGAGCTCAATCTTGCTTTTTCTAATATTAGCAATGCTTCTTCCGAAGCTTTTGGTTTTTGTGAAGCTCCGAGTGGTATGGCTTCGTTACACTTTTTTTCACGACGCCTTGAACACCCTTTTCTCTTCCACTACTTCACGCACCTATGTAGGTACGCCATACTGGCGATGTAGAATAATAATTCTGAGTACAAGAAGGAAGCCCATCAGAGCCCCAAAGTGGCAGGCATCACTTTTTCTGGGTAGACATTCTAAAATTCTCTCGAAGTTGTGCACACGTGATATCAACTTTAAAGTCCTCAATAGGTGCTATTATCACACAAGGTAGATGGGGGGGGGGGGGGGGGGGGGGGGGGGGGGGGGGGGTGGTGGGGAAGCTTGGGCGTGGGTGAGAGCTAGATGGGTAGCCCACACTTAAAATTGACGACCTGACCCGTGACGTGAAGGTGTGCCCAACAGGCGCCAAACCGTTCATCAAAACCCATAAGGTGGATGGCCAAGCAGATGGCAGCGGGTATGAATGTATTGGTAATGAGTGTGAAGCTTGGATGCGCCGAGCATGAAGGTTGAGTCAGGTGATCACAAGAGGCGAGAGAGTGAGAAGGCATAGTTGGGGGAGGGCGATAGGGGGATGAGAATAGCCAAGCGAGCGTAACACACCACTAGTAGGTGTGAAAATGGACTTGCAAAAGCCTCTTCACACAAGTGATGAAACCTAGAGCAACATCAAAATAGCAACCTAGAATTGGCAGAAAATGGAGATAAGAAAACATTGTCAACCTAAGAAACCCTAAGCCTAGAGTAAAAAAACTCTAAAAAGCTATGACCAAAGATTTGGGGGAGGGAGAGTGATGGAATCTCCTCCTATCTTGGGGGATCGTCAAAAACTTGCACTACTTGTAGCAAGTTGGACAATCTCCATACAAGAAGTTTACATATATTTCTTCAAATGAAGGGAAGTCCCTTTGATATAGGTTGGGCAAGGCATGGGCATGTAGAGGCATAGGCGGGGGGAGCTGACGGTGTGAACATGGTAAAGAGGGGTAGATACCATGGACGTGGGGGGACGGTTGGAGTGGAGCGGTGGACTGCCATCCAAGGCTGGAGGTGGCGTGAGTGTGCATCGTTCGACGGCTCAGGGGCTGTCGGGGGGGGGGGGGGGGGGGGGGGGCACCGCATGGCGCCCTAGAGCACAACTGCTCCCCCCCCCCGCGTCATCCCATGCCCTCGCACCCCGTAGCTCCCCCCTCCCCTGTGGTGCCGTGCCGTGCCGTCCCCCCACCCGCCCCGTGCCCCCCCGGCCTCGTGTTGTGCCCTCACAACCCCCCCCACTCCACGCCCACCCCTCGCCCCACCCCCCACCCCCCGCCCCAGTGCGGTGGGGTGCGGTCACCCCAGCCCCAGGACAACATGGGCATGAAGCATGGGCCCTGTGTGGAATGAAAGTGGGTGTTGGGGTCGTCTCTTGACTCTCTTCATCTTAAAGGTTGTCCCTTGACTCTCTTCATCTTAAAAGAACATGGTGTGTATGACAAGGTTTTTGGGACCCAAAAATTAAATAGTTTCTTCCCTTTTAGAAGCCTTGAGCTTCTAGCTTCCAGCATTTGGGATCCATCACGCGGGCTTAGTTGTGGGCTTTTACATGCAACTCGTGTATGGAATTTTTTTTGCTCATAGGTCGACTTATGACTAAATGGCTACTTCCACCTCTTTGCTTTGGCATCGAACATTCCTATGGTACTTTTGGGGGTACCATTACTTCTTGTTGACCCCCCCCCCCCCCCCCAGAAACACCCCTTGGAAGGGGTGTGGGAGGTGGTCTCAATCTTTGTCAGCGAGGTTTTAGATCTCCATAATGGTTTGAGGGGGCGATTGTTGATGCATTGAGGTGAGAAGAGTTTTGAGTGTTAGGGGGCGATTGTTGACACACACACAGAGGGAGCAAGTAAGTAG
This sequence comes from Cibotium barometz, assembly GCF_041138505.1. Classification (NCBI taxonomy): domain Eukaryota; kingdom Viridiplantae; phylum Streptophyta; class Polypodiopsida; order Cyatheales; family Cibotiaceae; genus Cibotium; species Cibotium barometz. The sequence goes on from NC_141049.1 coordinate 30,316,278, forward strand.
CGATATAGAGAAGTACAGAGGGAGCAAGTAAGTAGCGATATAGAGAAGTACAATACTCAAAGTAGATTGCTTTATAGTGATTGTGGACTGTGTATATAGCTCAGTCTTTTGAAAAATCTTGGTGTTGAATAGCAGTTCTCCACCTGTGTCTTCACTGATAGGCCGAGTGCATTGGCCAGCAAGAAATCCAATCATTCGTACTCGCATAAAGCACATTGAGGTGATGTAAGAGGGTGAGGTTCACTTACAAACTCATCACTCACAAGAGAAGTTTGAAGCTTTTCGGAAAGCTTTGGGCTTATTGCCATTTGGGGATTGATCATGCACATGATCTCTATACATGTTCACATCATCACTACATAGGGGATTTGTAGCCATTTCTATGGTAGTGATGGGATATAGACTAATAATGGGCTAGGACACTTTTTTCCTCCCTATTAGGTTTTTCCCCCCAAGCTGAGTATAGGGTACACTCTTATGAGTGATGAGTTTGTAAGTGACCTTATTATGTCACTTCGCTTATACTTCACTCATTCTCATCTACCCCAGCTTCATAGCTCAAAGTGGCCACCATTGGCTACTTCTTGCTGAGCCATGATATACATGAATCACCAAGATGAAAGTAGAAGCCACTAATGAACGAGGTGATTTTCAACCAATATGGACTCGTTTGTAGAATGTTGTTGAGCATTTTTTAGCTCCACATATGGTTGACTGACATTGTATAATGGTAGGATTGTATCAAAGATGTCTTGTAGGCTACATTTTGTTATTTTTACACAATGCATGGGTTAAACTAGTTTTGAATAAAGATAACATGGCTACTCACCAATGGTTTGGTCTACATCCTATACTCTTTGCTTTTTGAACTACATCCCACAAAAATGCTTTTTACTGGAGAGGTAACCATAACATCGAGTGGTGCAGGATTGAGTCAGGTCTAAAACTGAGTGATAAACAAAAACTACACCCTCTAGCCAATGGGATGGGACCACTTCCATGCTATGACAAAGGTACATTTATCCAGTAGATAGTGGATTTGTGTTTATAAGGCAATTGTTGATCGTATAACATTATAGTAGATATTGGATTTGTGTTCATAAATAAATACATCAATTGAAAATACTTCCCTCTATCTCTCTCCCAACCTCTTGCCTTTCTGTCTTCCTCTCTCTCTCTCTCCTTCTCCGACCCTCTCTTACTTCCCTCTATCTCTCTCCCAACCTCTTGCCTTTCTCTCTTCCTCTCCCTCTCCTTCCCTATGCATCATCTCTCCTCTCCTCCTCTCTATCTCTCCCTTTCCTGCATAATCTCTGCTCTCTCTCCCTTTTCCTCTGTATATGCATAATCTCCCCTCCTCTTCTCTTTGTCTTATCCTCTCCCTATGCATAATCTCTCTCTCTCTCTCTCTCTCTCTCTCTCTCAACCTCGTCCCCTTCTCTCTCTCCCTCTCCCTCTACTTCTCCCTCTTCCACAGAGAGTAGGAGAGAGAGCGAAAGATAGTAATGACATAACTATTTGAGAGGGAGAGGGAGAGGGTGAGAGAGAGAGAGAGAGAACAACATGATAACATTACATCCTCAAGATCGAGGTTACCGCTTCCAATTGGAAATAAAATCAAGTTCTTTTACATACAACTTCCAAATACAACTCTTCTACCATAAGTGTTATTCGCTATCATCTTTACTTCTATTTGTATCGTTTATCCTCCGGGGTGAAGGCACAAAGTAAGCGAATGACATTCGTTCTGTCCAAACTTTCTCTAGCAAAAGAGACTCTTAGATGCATCATCAATAAAACCATGGGCTCGCCATATAGCAATAATTAATCCCACCACTTTGTTCTAAACTGGATAAATATAATCATCACTACTAGTAGGAAGTGGTAATGATGTGAGAGCTTTTGATGCTTGTGCACCATCTACGGTCTTTTGCTTGACCCTTCGCATTGGTGGTCTCCCTAGCAATACGTGCAACAACTTCAATGCTAATATTTGATGAGGCCATTGCAAACAATATGAAGGAGGGTTGTGGGTAGTGTGCTCTACTAAGAAGGCTAAGCTAAATGGTAATTAACAAAGTTGTATGAAGATTATCTGTATATTTATAGTAGTGGGAGAGGTGTATTCTTTTTTACCAAACAAAAAAAACATTTCTTTTTTAGTGTCAATAATAAAGGCATCTTTCCTTAAAATCCTATACCCTAATAAAATGAAGGCATCTTTTCTTAATTTTTTGGGGAAGAGCAAGTATGTCATGAAAAATAATAAAACATTAGGATAACATACTGTTTCCTCAAAACAATAAACAACTTAAAATTAGACAAGGCGATTAATATAAATGACAAGGTAAATTATAGTTGAAACATCACTTTATTTGAGAAAGGTTGTTACATCATCCTTGCAAGCGAAGACTAAAGACAACTACGTACTTGTATAAGGGCTACAAGCTACAATCTTAAATACTGATTTACAAAAGATAAAATGCCATAACTACATAAGAGTTCCTACATCTATGTGCTTTTACAGGTTACTCTAGTCTTCAACTCCTCTCGAAGGGACTCCTCCTTCTCTTCAGCAATGTACCTGCAACTCCGCCAAGTGTCAATAGCGCTTCCAATCTTCATATTCCAGACACACAAATCTCCGAAATCGATAGGCTCATCTGTTAGCATCTTGCTCCAAAGACTACAGGCCTTTGTCTTGATTCTCAGATGTTCTTTCACATCTCCACCTGACTTCATGCACAGATCTTTGCAAACCCTATCAAGGGTATCCTTGAGAGTATAGTTGGGGGCATTAGAAGAAGACATAATGAGATCAGCAAAGATTAGTTAATGATGGTGAGGGTTGTTAAGGTAGAGAATGATGGTGAGGGAGAGAAATACAATAAGAGAGAGACAAAGGCAATAAGATTTGGAAGTGAGGATTAGAGTAAGAGCCATGGGTCATATTTATAAATACATCATGCTAAAAGCAAAAAGGTATTTTGCATGGTTATCCCTAAAAGTAAATGCATGGATAAGTGCTTTGTGTAAAAAAAGAAATTGCATGAATAAGTAATATATTCAAGAAAATCTATGTAGACATTAACATTGAGAAGACCTTAAAATAATAAATGAACATATTCTAGCCACATTGCCATACTACTATATCGATTGTCATGCTAAAACATTTCAAAAACTAAAAGTAAATAGACCTTCCTAGAGAGTTGATAGAACCATGATAAAAAGAACATTTTATTATCACAAAATGAAGGAGCTTTTCAAAACTACGGTACAAGATCCTTTTCAGATTATTCTCCTACTGTGCTGAACATTCTTATTAGGCCCTCCTTTTTAGAGTGGGTTGATGTATAAACACATTATGTGCGAATATACAAAATAAAGGGGCTTGCATGCACAATATAGTCTACTAGCCACTACCTTGATTTGAAAATCGTGACATGTGCATGATGGATTTTTTCCCATAGTCACCTGATGGTTTTCATTGTGTAGTAGGGGTTCCTCGGTCTGAATTACAAACACTTCCATCTATCCGGCCTTAAGGACCAAATGCTGAAAGATTGTAGCTGTGTTTGAAATTTTCAAGTCTATTCTCTTGGCTGTCATATCCAATATGTCCCTTCTGTACTTTATTAATTGATGGGCTACATCATTTGATTCTTGGTATAGTTCCTTTTGCAACACAAATCCACCAACCTCCAATGCTCGAATCTCATTTCATAGTAAGGTTTGTACCTTGTCCAACTAGCCATACAATTGGGGCTCTAGAAGGTAACTGACATCAGATGATGGTATTACATGCTCTCCAAGTATGATCCATGTTGTTATTGTTGCAAAACCACATGAATTGATGGATCTACCTCCCTAACCACTCTCTCATACCATAGAAAGATGGAGATGGAACACCTTGCCCGTAGTTCTTGATGCTCTTCTTACACTTGCTATCTTGGCCACCTACCCATCCTTGGGAAGTGACCTTGCTATATGCAGAGTTTTTCGACGTATGGCCCACATTGAGTTGTGTATGTCATTCTCCAAATTTTCCTGCACCTTTGATTCAGTTGTTGCTAATACCTTTGCATTGTGACCACCTTCTGCAAAGCATCAACTAAAGGAATAGTGGGTGGAAAGTTTCATCTCCTACCTTGTTTCTTGCATGGTTGGTTTTCTGTGACATACTTTGGACAATGTGGTGAGTTATCTTTCTCAACATTTATAACTATGGGTTTTTGACATGCCGGCTAACTGTAATGTTATCTCACCAATATAGTTTGGTTGTAT
>NC_141049.1:30320761-30321339 GCF_041138505.1 Cibotium barometz
AGAGAGAGAGAGAGACAAAGAGAGAGACAGAGAGAGGAGTTATAGCAATTGGAAGCTTATGAAGTTGGCAATCTAATCAAAGAAAGAACAGTTAGAGTAACATATACACCATTATGAACTAAGAATTGATCATTGTAAAACTTACTAAAATAATTAATAGAAAAGAACCTAAATACAAAGTAGGAGATAAACCTTCAAGTCATCATTTCTTAACCTTTAACAATAGCAATAAAACCTTGCAATGCCAATTGATCTTCCAACAAAAGAAATGTTTTTACAAATCTGAGGACCCCTACCCCCCCTACATACTATATAATACATCTTTCAACCAAGGAAATAGTTTTTACAAATGTGACGACCCCTGCCCCTTATATACTATATAATACATCTCTTGAAGGCATGGTAATGGTATGCACACGTATCAAGTAGAGAGCCCCACCTAGAGGCATCATACACATTGGCTTAGTGTTTAGCTAGCTAGCAGCATGTGTCTCGTATCTACCTTGACAAACCTTACACTGGGAAATGCGTATGAATCCTCCTATGAGTTCCCTTCAAGATTCTCACAAAGTAAGAGA